>NC_091289.1:7570927-7750927 GCF_032444005.1 Ranitomeya imitator | reverse complement strand
CGTGGGACCGCTCATTACAGAAATGAATAAGCGGCTCCACCTCCCATAGGGGCGGAGCCGCTTATTCATTTCTCTAATCAGCGGTGCCGGTGACCGCTGATAGAGAAAGAAGCTGCGGCACCGAAGACAGGAGGGGACAGCGCGAGGATCGCCAGGACTAGGTGAGTATAGCATATTCACCTGTCCTCGTTCCAGCCGCCGGGCGCCGATCCATCTTCCCGGCCGGCGCCTCCATCTTCCCGGCGTCTCTGCTCTCTGACTGTTCAGGCAGAGGGCGCGATGACGCAAACAGTCTGCGCGGCGCCCTCTGCCTGATCAGTCAGAGCAGAGACGCCGGGAAGATGGAGGCGCCGGAACGAGACGCCGGGAGCTGCAATCAAGGGAGGTGAGTATGTGTTTTTTTTTCTTTATTGCGGCAGCGGCGGCACAAATTTATGTGGAACATCTATGGGGCACAATGAACGGTGCAGAGCACCGTATATGGCACAGCACAGCTATGGGGCACAGTGAACGGTGCAGAGCACCGTATATGGCACAGCACAGCTATGGGGCACAGTGAACGGTGCAGAGCACCGTATATGGAGCACAGCTATGGGGCACAGTGAACGGTGCAGAGCACCGTATATGGCACAGCACAGCTATGGGGCACAGTGAACGGTGCAGAGCACCGGATATGGCACAGCACAGCTATGGGGCACAGTGAACGGTGCAGAGCACCGGATATGGCACAGCACAGCTATGGGGCACAGTGAACGGTGCAGAGCACCGTATATGGCACAGCACAGCTATGGGGCACAGTGAACGGTGCAGAGCACCGTATATGGCACAGCACAGCTATGGGGCACAGTGAACGGTGCAGAGCACCGGATATGGCACAGCACAGCTATGGGGCACAGTGAACGGTGCAGAGCACCGGATATGGCACAGCACAGCTATGGGGCACAGTGAACGGTGCAGAGCACCGTATATGGCACAGCACAGCTATGGGGCACAGTGAACGGTGCAGAGCACCGGATATGGCACAGCACAGCTATGGGGCACAGTGAACGGTGCAGAGCACCGTATATGGCACAGCACAGCTATGGGGCACAGTGAACGGTGCAGAGCACCGTATATGGCACAGCACAGCTATGGGGCACAGTGAACGGTGCAGAGCACCGGATATGGCACAGCACAGCTATGGGGCACAGTGAACGGTGCAGAGCACCGGATATGGCACAGCACAGCTATGGGGCACAGTGAACGGTGCAGAGCACCGTATATGGCACAGCACAGCTATGGGGCACAGTGAACGGTGCAGAGCACCGTATATGTCACAGCTATGGGGCACAGTGAACGGTGCAGAGCACCGTATATGGCACATCTATGGGGCACAATGAACGGTGCAGAGCACCGTATATGGCACAGCACAGCTATGGGGCACAGTGAACGGTGCAGAGCACCGTATATGTCACAGCTATGGGGCACAGTGAACGGTGCAGAGCACCGTATATGGCACATCTATGGGGCACAATGAACGGTGCAGAGCACCGTATATGGCACAGCTAGGGGGCACAATGAACGGTGCAGAGCACTATATGGTTCACACCTATGGGGAAATATGAACGGTGCAGAGCACTATATGGCACAGCTATGGGGAAATAATGATCTATTTTTATTTTTGAAATTCACCGGTAAATGCTGCATTTCCACCCTAGGCTTATACTCGAGTCAATAAGTTTTCCCAGTTTTTTGTGGCAAAATTAGGGGGGTCGGCTTATACTCGGGTCGGCTTATACTCGAGTATATACGGTAATTTCTCTGTCCTCCGATGTGATCGCACATCAGAGAACAGAGAAATGGGGTCCCCGATAGCCCCCGATACTCAACTGTCTCCCCGCTGCTCCTTGTGGCTCCCAATGGGCGTCGCCATCTTTTTCTGGCAAAAAATGGCGGGCGCATGCGCAGTGCGCCCGCCAGCCGGCACCCGGAAGATCTTTGGGGTCTCGGCTGCCGGGGGTAGCCGAGACCCTCAAAGAACATGATCGGGGTCGGTTTTTACCGACCTCTGTTTTGCGATCGCCTGTAATTAACTGTTTACCGGCGGTCGAAAAAAAAAAAAAAAGCGATCTGTCATTCTCTGTCTTCTGATGTGATCGCACATCAGAGGACAGAGAAATAGGGGGACTCGGGGACCCTGTTATAGTTATCAGTGTCCCTGGATCCTCCTGCGTCCCCTCCTGCCCGTCGGCTTCTTCATCGGGAAAGAAAATAACGGGCGCATGCGCAGTGCGCCCGCCATGATCTGCCGGCCGGTAGCTAGAGGAGTTGGGGCTAAATTTAGGGTTAGGGTTGGGGCTAAATTTAGGGTTAGGCTCCTTTCACACTTGTGTCGGCCCGATGTACCGACGCACGTTGTGAAAATTGTGCACAACGTGGGCAGCGGATGCAGTTTTTCAATGCATCCGCTGCCCAGTCTATGTCCTGGGGAGGAGGGGGCAGAGTTACAGCCACGCATGCACGGTCGGAAATGGCGGACGCGACGTACAAAAAAAAAAGGTTACATTGGACTTTTTTTTGTGACGACGGTCCGCCAAAACACAACGGATCCAGTGCATGACGGACGCGACGTGTGGCCATCCGTCGGCAATACAAGTCTATGGGCAAAAAAGGCATCCTGCGGGCACATTTGCAGGATCCGTTTTTTGTCCAAAACGACGGATTGTGACGGATGCCACACGACGCAAGTGTGAAAGTAGCCTTAGGGCTAAAGTTAGGGTTACGGATGGGGCTAAATTTAGGGTTAGGGTTAGGGTTGGCGCTAAATTTAGGGTTAGGGCTAAAGTTAGGGTTAAGGCTAGGGTTAGGGTTGGGGCTAAAGTTAGGGTTGGGGCTAAAGTTAGGGCTCGGGTTGGGGCTAAAGTTAGGGCTAGGGATGCAGCTAAAGTTAAGGTTAGAGTTGGGGTTAGGTTTTGGATTAGGGTTGGTATTAGGGTTAGGGTTGGCATTAGGGTTACGCTTGGGATTAGGGTTAGGTTTGGGATTAGGGTTAAGGTTAGGGTTGGGATTAGGGTTAGGGTTGTAATGGGATTAGGGTTAGGTTTGAGGTTAGGGTTGAGATTAGGATTAGGGGTGTGTTGGATTTAGGGTTTTGATTAGGGTTGACATTAGGGTTGTTTTGGGGTTAGGGTTGTGATTATCGTTAGGGTTGTGATTAGGATTATGGATCGGGTTGGGATTAGGGTTAGGGGTGTGTTGGGGTTAGGGTTGGAGCTAGAATTGGGGGGTTTCCACTGTTTAGGTACATCAGGGGGTCTCCAAACACGACAGCCAATTTTGCGCTCAAAAAGTCAAATGGTGCTCCCTCCCTTCTGAGCTCTGCCGTGCGCCCAAACAGTGGTTTACCCCCACATATGGGGCATCAGCGTACTCGGGATAAATTGGACAACAACTTTTGGGGTCCAATTTCTCCTGTTACCCTTGTGAAAATAATAACTTGGGGGCTAAAAAATCTTTTTTGTGGAAAAAAAAATATTTTTCATTTTCACGACTCTGCATTATAACCTTCTGTGAAGCACTTGGGCATTCAAAGTTCTCACCACACATCTAGATAAGTTCCTTGGGGGGGTCTAGTTTCCAAAATGGGGTCACTTGTGGGGGGTTACTACTGTTTAGGTACATCAGGGGCTCTGCAAACGCAACATAACGCCCGCAGACCATTCTATCAAAGTCTGCATTCCAAAACAGTGCTCCTTCCCTTCCGAGCTCTGCCGTGCGCCCAAACAGTGGTTTACCCCCACATATGGGGTACCAGCATACTCAGAACAAATTGGACAACAACGTTTAGGGTTCAATTTCTCTTGTTACCCTTGTGAAAATAAAAACTTGGGGGCTAAAAAATCTTTTCTGTGGAAAAAATTTTTTATTTTCACGACTCTGCATTATAAACTTCTGTGAAGCACTTGGGCATTCAAAGTTCTCACCACACATCTAGATAAGTCCCATGGGGATCTAGTTTCCAAAATGGGGTCACTTGTGGGTGGTTTCTACTGTTTAGGCACATCAGAGGCTCTGCAAGCGCGACATGGCATCCGATCTCAATTCCAGCCATTGAAAAAGTAAAACGGCACTCCTTCCCTTCCGAGCTCTGCGGTGCGCCCAAACAGTGGTTTACCCTCACATATGGGGTATCGACGTACTCAGGAGAAATTGCAGAACAACTTTTGTGGTCTAAGTTCTACTGATACCCTTGTGAAAATAAAAATTGGGGGGCAAAATGATCATTTTTGTAGAAAAAAATGTGATTTTTTATTTTCACGGCTCTACGTTTATTAACTTCTGTGAAGCACTTGGGGGTTCAAAGTGCTCACCACACATCTAGATAAGTTCCTTAAGGGGTCTACTTTCCAAAATAGTGTCACTTGTGTGGGGTTTCCACTGTGTAGGCACATCAGGGGCTCTCCAAACGTGACATGGCGTCCGATCTCAATTCCAGCCAATTCTACATTGAAAAAGTCAAACGGCGCTCCTTCACTTCCAAGCTCTTCCATGCGCCCAAACAGTGGTTTACCCCCACATATGTGGTATCGGCTTATTCAGGAGAAATTGCACAACAAAATTTATGGTTAAATTTCTGTTTTTACACTTGTGAAAATAAAAAAAATGGTTCTGAAGTAAAATGTTTGCAAAAAAAAGTTAAATGTTCATTTTTTCCTTCCACATTGTTTCAGTACCTGTGAAACACGTAAAGGGTTAATAAACTTCTTGAATGTGGTTTTGAGCACCTTGAGAATGGTGTCACACTTGGTTATTTTCTATCATATAGACCCCTCAAAATGACTTCAAATGTGATGTGGTCCCTAAAAAAAAATGGTGTTGTAAAACTGAGAAATTGCTGGTCAACTTTTAACCCTTATAACTCCCTAAAAAAAAACATTTTGTTTCCAAAATTGTGCTGATGTAAAGTAGACATGTGGGAAATGTTATTTATTAACTATTTTTGGTGACATATCTCTCTGATTTAAGGGCATAAAAATACAAAGTTTGAAAATTGCAAAATTTTAAAAATTTTCGCCATATTTCCATATTTTTCATAAATAATCGCAAGTAATATTGAAGAAATGTTACCACTAACATGAAGTAAAATATGTCACGAAAAAACATTTTTAGAATCAGCGGGATCCGTTGAAGCGTTCCAGAGTTATAACCTCATAAAGTGACAGAATTGTAAAAATTGGCCCGGTCACTAAGTACCAAATTGGCTCTGTCACTAAGGGGTTAAATACTGGATGCTGACTACCTCCAGACCGATCTTGCACTCCTCCCATTGGCCTTGCAGGTGCCGTTATCAGCTCTTCCTGCCCATAAACTGTAGGCTTAACCCGGTAGTGAATTGTAGGCTGGTGGCCCAGAAGTGCCTTATATTGTAGAGCAGGGACCCATCAGAGGGAGGTCACCTTGCTGTGGTTGATGGGCTTACATGAATTGGCCAATTTGTGCACTAAGAACCTTTATTTTTCATCTACTACTGTAAGTTAAAAAAAATTGGGGGGGGGGGAATTGAGCAGTTTAATCTAAATTGCATGTTTTTAATGTTTTTCTGTGTTTTCACATGGCCTAGATTCATTCACATGTTCTGCTGTGTTCTTTTTTGTGTATATTATGCAGTTTTCACAGCTTGCACGTGTTCACATTAGGAGGTGCTGATCGGCTTTTTTGTATGTGTATAATATATATATATATATATATATATATACACACACACACACACACACACACCGTATATATACATACACACACACACACACTGCTCAAAAAATAAAGGAAAAACTAAAATCCCACATCCTAGATATCACTGAATGAAATATTCCAGTTGTAAATCTTTATTCATTACATAGTGGAATGTGTTGAGAACAATAAAACCTACAAATTATAAACGTAAATCACAACTAATATCCCACTGAGGTCTGGAGTTTGAATGATGCTCAAAATCAAAGTGGAAAATGAAGTTACAGGCTGATCTAACAACAGGGGAAATGCCTCAAGACAAGGAAATGATGCTCAGTATTGTGTGTGGCCTCCACGTGCCTGTATGACCTCCCTACTACTCCTGGGCAAGCTCCGGATGAGGCGGCGGATGGACTCCTGAGGGATCTCCTCCCAGACCTGGACTAAAGCATCCGCCAACTCATGGACAGTCTGTGGTGAAACGTGACGTTGTTGGATGGTGCGAGACATGATGTCCCAGATGTGTTCAATCGGATTCAGGTCTGGTGAACGGGCGGGCCAGTCCATAGCTTCAATGCCTTCATCTTGCAGGAACTGCTGACACTCCAGCCACATGAGGTGTGGCATTGTCCTGCATTAGGAGGAACCCAAAGCCAACCGCACCAGCATATGGTCTCACAAGGGGTCAGAGGATCTCATCTCGGTACCTAATGGCAGTCAGGCTACCTCTGGTGAGCACATGGAGGGCTGTGTGGCCCTCCAAAGAAATGCCACCCCACACCATTACTGACCCACTGCCAAACTTGTCATGCTGAAGGATGTTGCAGGCAGCAGATCGCTCTCCACGGCGTCTCCAGACTCTGTCACGTCTGTCATGTACTCAGTGTGAACCTGCTTTCATCTGTGAAGAGCACAGGGCACCCGTGGCGAATTTGCCAATCCTGGTGTTTTGTGGCAGATGCCAAGTGTCCTGCACGGTGTTGGGCTGTGAGCACAACCCCCATCTGTGGACGTCGGGCACTCAGACTATCCTCATGGAGTCAGTTTCTAACCGTTTGTGCAGACACATGCACATTTGTGGCCTGGTGGAGGTCATTTTGCAGGGCTCTGGCAGTGCTCCTCCTGTTCCTTCTTGCACAAAGGCTGAGGTTGCGGTCCTGCTGCTGGGTTGTTGCCCTCCTACGGCCCCCTCCACGTCTCCTGGTGTACTGACCTGTCTCCTGGTAGCGCCTCCAGCCTCTGGACACTACGTTGACAAACACAGCAAACCTTCTTGCCACAGCTCACATTGATGTGCCATCCTGGATGAGCTGCACTACCTGAGCCACTTGTGAGGGTTGTAGAATCCATCTCATGCAACCACTAGTGTGAAAGCACAACCAACAATCAAAAGTGACCAAAACATCAGCCAGAAAGCAGTGGTACTGAGATTTGGTCTGTGGTCTCCTCCTGCAGAACCACTCCTTTATTCAGAGGGTCTTGATAATTGCCAATAATTTCCATCTGTTGTCTATTCCATTTGCGCAACAGCATGAGAAATTGTCAATCAGTGTTGCTTCCTAAGTGGACAGTTTGATTTCACAGAAGCTTGATTTACTTGGAGTTAGATTCTGTTGTTTAAATGTTCCCTTTATTTTTTTGAGCAGTCTACATACAGTTGTGCTCAAAAGTTTGCATACCCCGGCAGAATTTTTGCTTTCTTGGCCTTTTTTCAGAGAATATGAATGATAACACCAAAACTTTTTCTCCACTCATGGTTAGTGGTTGGGTGAAGCCATTTATTGTCAGACTACTGTGTTTTCTCTTTTTGAATCATAATGAGAACCCAAAACATCCAAATGACCCTGATCAAAAGTTCACATACCCCATTTCTTAATGCCTTGTATTGCCCCCTCTAACATAAATGACGGCTTGAAGTCTTTTGTGGTAGTTGTGGATGAGGGTCTTCACTTTCTCAGATGGTAAAGCTGCCCACTCTTCTTGGCAAAAAGCCTCCAGTTCCTGTAAATTCCTGGGCTGTCTAGCATGAACTGCGCGCTTGAGATCTCCCCACAGTGGCTCAATGATATTGAGGTCAGGAGACTGAGATGGCCACTCCAGAACCTTCACTTTGTTCTGCTGTAGCCAATGACAGGTCTACTTGGCTTTGTGTTTTGGATCGTTGTCATGTTGGAACGTCTAAGTACGTCCCATGCACAACTTCCGGGCTGATGAGTGCAAATTTCCCTCCAGTATTTGCTGATAACGTGCTGCATTCATCTTTCCTTCAACTTTGACCCAGTTTCCTGTGCTTTTGTAGCTCAAACATTCCCAAAACATCAGCGATCCACCTCCATGCTTTACAGTAGGAATGGTGTTCCTTTCATCATAGGCCTTGTTGACCTCTCTCCAAATGTAACGTTTATGGTTGAGGACAAAAAGTTAAATTTTGGTCTCATCACTCCAAATTACCTTGTACCAGAAGTTTTGAGGCTTGTCTCTGCTGTTTTGCGTAGTGTAGGCGAGATACTTTGTGGCATTTGCGCAGTAATGGCTTTGTTCTGGTGACTCAACCATGCAGCCCATGTTTCTTCAAGTGCCTCCTTATTGTGCTTCTTGAAACAGCCACACCACTAGTTTTCAGAGAGTCCTGTATTTCAGCTGATGTTATTTGTGGGTTTTTCTTTGCATCCTGAACAATTTTCCTGGCAGTTGTGGATGACATTTTTGTTGATCTACCTACTATTGTTTTGTTTATACAGAGCCCCTGACTTTCCATTTGTTAATCACAGTGTGAACTCCGCTGGCTGACTGGCATTATCACTTCCTTGGATATCTTTTTATATCCCTTTCCTGTTTTATACAGTTTAACTACCTTTTTCCGTAGATCTGTTGACAATTCTTTTGCTTTCCAGATGAGAGACAATCCAGAAACGTCAGTGGCTGGATGAAAGATGCAAGAGTCTGTCTGGATCCCAGAAACTCACTCAGCTTTTATGCACACACACTGATTACAAGCAAACAGGTCACAGGTGAGGATGTTACCTTTAGTAGCCATTCACACCCATTTGTGCTAACTTCTGTGTATGTTATCAGGCCAAAATCACCAGGGTATGTGAACTTTTATCAGGGTCATTTGGATGTTTTGGGTTGTCATTATGATTTAAAAAGAGAAAACACAGTAGTCTGACAATAAATGGCTTCACCCATCCACTAACCATGAGATGAGAAAAAGTTTTGGGGTTATCATTCATATTCTATGAAAAAAAGCAAAGAAAGCAAATTCTGCAGGGGTATGTAAACTTTTGAGCAGAACTGTGTGTATTATATATAATAGGGATACTCACCTACTGCTGGTGCGGTCCCTGCACATCCCTGCTTCTTCCAGCGCTGCAGCTTCTTCCTGTAGTGAGCGGTCACATGGTACCGCTCATTACAGTAATGAATATGCGGCTCCACCTCCCATAGAGGTGGAGCCGCATATTCATTACTGTAATGAGCGGTAACGGTGACCGCTCACTACAGGAAGAAAATGCGGCACCGGGGAACAGACATGCAGCGACGGCACCAGGAGCAGGTAAGTATGACGGGGCAGTGCGCGATACTCATCTGCTCCTCGTGCCACCGTCGGCACCGCTTTGTCTTCCGCAGTGACGCTCAGGTCAGAGGGCGCGGTGACGCGATTAGTGCGCGCCGCCCTCTTCCTGAACGTCGGCCCAGAGGATGGGAAGACACAGCGGCGGTCAGTGGTGGAACGGGAAAGGTGAGTATAGCAAGTACCGGGGGCCTGAGAGGTGAGTATGCAATTTTTTTTAATCGCAGCAACAGCAAATGGGGCAAATATCTGTATGGGGCATCTTATGTGGCCATGTGCAGCATTATATGGGGGCAAATGTCTGTATGGGGCATCTGTGTGGGGCCATGTGCAGCATTATATGGGGGCAAATATCTGTATGGGGCATCTTATGTGGCCATGTGCAGCATTATATGGGGGAAAATGTCTGTATGGGGCATCTGTGTGGGGCCATGTGCAGCATTATATGGGGGCAAATATCTGTATGGGGCATCTTATGTGGCCATGTGCAGCATGATATGGGGACAAATATCTGTATGGGGCATCTGTATGGGGTCATAATCAACATTTGTGGAGCATTATATGGGGCAAATGTCTGTATGGAGCATCTTATGGGGCCATGTGCAGCATGATATGGGGACAAATATCTGTATGGGGCATCTTATGGGGCCATAATCCACATTTGTGCAGCATTATATGGGGCATATTTTAATATGGAGCATCTTATGGGGCCCATCATAAACTGTATGGAGCATTATATGGGGCTCCTGATTCAATATGGATATTCAAAAACACTTAACCTACTGATGTCTCAATTAATTTTACTTTTATTGGTATCTATTTTTATTTTTTAAATTTACCAGTAGCTGCTGCATTTTCCACCCTAGGCTTATACTCGAGTCAATAAGTTTTCCCAGATTTTTGTGACAAAATCAGGGGGGTCGGCTTATACTCGAGTATATACGGTATATATATACACACACGCACAATTGTATACAGGCACACATTATATATTATACACACACACACTTGCATACAGGCATGTTTATGCACACACACACACAAATATATATATTACACACTTGTACAAATACAAAAATACACACATAGATAGTGTGTGTGTATATGTGTATATATATACAGTGGGGCAAAAAAGTATTTAGTCAGTCAGCAATAGTGCAAGTTCCACCACTTAAAAAGATGAGAGGCGTCTGTAATTTACATCACAGGTAGACCTCAACTATGGGAGACAAACTGAGAAAAAAAAATCCAGAAAATCACATTGTCTGTCTTTTTAACATTTTATTTGCATATTATGGTGATATGGTGCAATATATCCTTTGTTGGCAATGACAGAGGTCAAACGTTTTCTGTAAGTCTTCACAAGGTTGCCACACACTGTTGTTGGTATGTTGGCCCATTCCTCCATGCAGATCTCCTCTAGAGCAGTGATGTTTTTGGCTTTTCGCTTGGCAACACGGACTTTCAACTCCCTCCAAAGGTTTTCTATAGGGTTGAGATCTGGAGACTGGCTAGGCCTCTCCAGGACCTTGAAATGCTTCTTACGAAGCCACTCCTTCGTTGCCCTGGCGGTGTGCTTTGGATCATTGTCATGTTGAAAGACCCAGCCACGTTTCATCTTCAATGCCCTTGCTGATGGAAGGAGGTTTGCACTCAAAATCTCACGTTGCATGGCCCAATTCATTCTTTCATGTACCCGGATCAGTCGTCCTGGCCCCTTTGCAGAGAAACAGCCCCAAAGCATGATGTTTCCACCACCATGCTTTACAGTAGGTATGGTGTTTGATGGATGCAACTCAGTATTCTTTTTCCTCCAAACACGACAAGTTGTGTTTCTACCAAACAGTTCCAGTTTGGTTTCATCAGACCATAAGACATTCTCCCAAAACTCCTCTGGATCATCCAAATGCTCTCTAGCAAACTTCAGACGGGCCCGTGACATGTACTGGCTTAAGCAGTGGGACACGTCTGGCACTGCAGGATCTGAATCCATGGTGGCGTAGTGTGTTACTTATGGTAGGCCTTGTTACATTGGTCCCAGCTCTCTGCAGTTCATTCACTAGGTCCCCCCGCGTGGTTCTGGGATTTTTGCTCACCGTTCTTGTGATCATTCTGACCCCACGGGGTGGGATTTTGCGTGGAGCCCCAGATTGAGGGAGATTATCAGTGGTCTTGTATGTCTTCCATTTTCTAATTATTGCTCCCACTGTTGATTTCTTCACTCCAAGCTGGTTGGCTATTGCAGATTCAGTCTTCCCAGCCTGGTGCAGGGCTACAATTTTGTTTCTGGTGTCCTTTGACAGCTCTTTGGTCTTCACCATAGTGGAGTTTGGAGTCAGACTGTTTGAGGGTGTGCACAGGTGTCTTTTTATACTGATAACAAGTTTAAACAGGTGCCATTACTACAGGTAATGAGTGGAGGAAAGAGGAGACTCTTAAAGAAGAAGTTACAGGTCTGTGAGAGCCAGAAATCTTGATTGTTTGTTTCTGACCAAATACTTATTTTCCACCATAATATGCAAATAAAATGTTAAAAAAACAGACAATGTGATTTTCTGGTTTTTTTTTTCTCAGTTTGTCTCCCATAGTTGAGGTCTACCTATGATGTAAATTACAGACGCCTCTCATCTTTTTACGTGGTGGAACTTGCACTATTGCTGACTGACTAAATACTTTTTTGCCCCACTGTATATATATATATATATATATATATATATATATATATATATATATATATATATATATATATATACATCATTGGTGAGAGCATGGTTAGTGCCGGGTGTGCAACTATGACGCTGGTCCGAGCTGTCAATCTTCAGGAGATCAAGCAGGAGGTGGGCAGGCTGGGGGGTGATGTGCCCTTGAAGATTGATCTTGAGAATACCCCTTTAGATTGGAATGATTGGACATGTAATAGTCCCACTGCCCCATCCTTCTTTCGCAGATCTGTGCATTTGGAGGAGTTGAGTTGCTCTTATGCACATTATATGGTTGTCCAGTATCTTGCTAAAATCATCACATTTGCCCAAAATGTACGGAATGTGTATGGCCTCCTTATATGAATGGCTGCAGTGAGGATGGCCTGGAAACGGCTACGATCTTAGGTGGTGTCAATGGTCAATATGACATCCTACATAACAATGAATTATATACTAGTAATGTCGTGTACAACAGGGGCGAATAATGAGAGGTGACAATATAAAATAGCTCAATCCCAAGGGTTAAAGGTTACAACGTATAAAAAGCCATAAAGAGATCCCATCAGTGGAAGGTGAGAAGGTCCAGGAGAGCGAGGATCCCATATCAGGAGTGATATCCTACAAGCAAGGAGCGGACAATACAGCTCTGTGGCCTCTCCCATCCCCCTCCTTCTGTTATGGCCAGATCCATTAATAAAAAAAAACCAAATTAATCCGAAGTGAACCTATTCACCGCCAGTGGATTTCAGTTGGACTCATTGATTCCCCGCTGGCAATTATACTCTGTCACATATCCCTAAGAAATAGCCTTGGCCTTGAGTAATGATCCGGCTGTCCATTGATCGCCACTTTCCACCACCGTCCAGCCATTAATGCTCAATCTCCCCAATAAAGGACATGACTGTTCCCGCAGGAGGTCATCAGCACAATCAGCTCCAGATCCAAGATTCTTCAAGTGTACGAGACAAGTGATCAGGGCACGGACCAAGAGAAGCCAAAGGGGCTAGATCAATCCCACATCCTCCCCTATTGTCTATTGTCCATCCAGGAACATCAAGTTTCCCCGACACAGAAATCCCCCAGTGCTGGTCCTATAATCCAGGATGAAACACAATGTGACCCCAGGTCACAGATTAATAGATAGATAATAGATACATATAGATAGATGATAGATAGATAAATAGATAGATGATAGATAGATAAGATAAATGATAGATAATAAATAGATAATAGATAGATAATAGATAGATGCTAGATAATATATAGATAATAGATATTAGTGATGAGTGAATATACTCGGTGCTCGGGTTTTTCAGAGCATGCTCGGGTGATCTCCAAGTATTTGTAACTTCTCGGAAATATAGTTTTCCTCTCCTCAGCTGCATGATTTACGGCTGCTAGACAGGCTGAATACATGTGAGGAATGTCTGTTTGTTAGGGAATTCCCACATGTATTCAGGCTGTACAGCAGCCATAAATCATGCAGCTCAGGAGAGGAAAACTAAGTCTCCGAGCAATAACAAATACTCCGAGATCACTCGAGCGTGCTCAGGAAAACCAGAGCAACGAGTATACTCGCTCATCACTAAATTAGATATATACCGTAATAGATAGATAGATAGATAGATAATGATACTAGATAGATAATGATCGATAATAGATAGATGTAGATAGATAAATAATAGATAATAGATTGATCGATAGATAATAGATAGATCATATAGATAGATAAATAGATAATAGATAGATCATATAGATAGATGGTAGATAATAGATGGTAGATAGATAATAGAGATAGATGATAGATACATGATAGATAGATGATAGATAATAGATAGATAATAGATTGATCAATAGATAATAGATAGATGATAGAGATAGATAGATAGATGATAGATAGATATATAGATAATGATAGATAATAGATAGATGATCGATAATAGATAGATGTAGATAGATAAATAATAGATAATAGATTGATCAATAGATAGATCATATAGACAGATAATAGACATAGAAAGATAGATACAGTAGATAGATAGATGATAGATAATAGATAGATAATAGATAGATCATATAGATAGATAGATGATAGATTATTATTATTTATTATTATTATACATTTTTATAGCGCCATTTATTCCATGGCGCTTTACATGTGAATACGGGGCAAATAAAGACAAATACATTAAACATGATAGATAATATGATAGATAATAGATGATAGATAGATAGATAGATAGAAAATAGATAATAGATAGATCATATAGATAGATGGATGATAGATAATAGATGATAGATAGATAGATCATATAGATAGATGATAGATAATAGATAGATGGTAGATATATAGATAGATAATTCATAGCTATTTCTGCCCTTTCCGTGTGCAGATGCAGCCATTTTCCCCTCTTTGGTCCCTTCTCTACATTACATATTGCACAGATTTCGTGTCCTTTCCCTTTTGTTGTGCAGCAGATCACTGAGGACGGTGCGGAGACGCAGCAGAAGCCCCTTCTTATGATGTGCCCTTTGGGGGGTGCTGCATTGGCCCCCGGACATGGAGGCCGTGTCCAGATCAGCGGAGGAGTGACGGCGAGGGGAGCCCTTCCACGTAACCTGTGTGGGCTGGAGGCTTTTATCCGTCCTTCATGTCGGCTGGAAGCTTTTCTGTGGAAAGTTCCAGCTGTCAGCCCGCTTGTCAGACACAGGCCACTAATGTTCTCCTGTCATTACATTCTGCATAGAGCTGATTGCAAAGCAAATTACATGCAAATGCTACAATACAGGAGTGGCTTATGCAGATTTAAGGTTTCCCCCCCAGTGCAGTAATTAACTCAAAGGCTTAGTAAATAAAGAGCAAGTTAATTAGTTTGTTACAAGTTGCCCTGATTTCCCTGTCACGTCAAAGCTGGAGATTTGGGCTGCGGAGTCGGCGGAAAGCCGTCAGTTCTGATTGTGACTAATGTGGGATAGCCAAAAATAGAGGCCAAGGATGGGGGGCAACCAAGGGGCTGCGAGCGCCGACCCGCCGGAGGGCAGACGACAATACGAGAGTTTTCCACTTTGTTTCCATTTTTATCAGAGTGACTCAGTGCTAATATAAAGACCTGTGCAATTTTTTTCCCACCAATTTTTATTTCGCTTTACTGCCTCTAAAACAACCAATCTGCTTCTATAGTACGCAGCTTCCATGCAGATGTACACGATGCATCTCCATGGTTACAGACTACAAACAAGCGTCTGTGTAGTCGGATTCTGCTGTCAGGTCTTGCTTTTTGCCTCCTTGTTTGGATTAGAGAAGTAAATGACTTTACTAACAATTTATAACTAAAGTAACACATAGGTCTGCACAGGAGCTGTGTACGCTAAGGCTAGGTTCACATTAGCGTTTCCGTGCGCAGCGTATCATCTACATGCGCATGCCAAAATGCATGCAAAAGCATGCCAACGCCTGCGCATCATCTTGCGCATGACACAAACCAAAGCGCCGCATGTGCATGCGTTTTGGCACGCGTTTGCGCTTTTTGTGCGCATGGTGGAGGCGGTGATATCATTTTCTGGACATGCGCAGTCTAAAGTATGCATGCGTATCAAACGCATGTGTACGCATGTCCTTGCGCACCAATGCGTTCCCATAGACAGTCATGCGTTTGACGCAATCGTCAGCATGCAGACAATTGCGCAATATTTGAAAAATTTCCAAAATGCAACATGTTGCGTTGGCCGGACACCGCGAAACGACACATCCGCATGCGCACGCATGCAAAAGCATGTCCCTGTGTACACCATGTTAAAGATACGTACGCATGATGCATGCGGATCATACACTGCGCACAGAAACGCTAATGTGAACCCAACCTAACGGGGTCACATTTCTATTTGTCGCTATCTACAGATTTGCATCATTTTTTTTTTCTTAGATTAGATGCATTAAAGCAGTGGAATAAAGTGGCTACAAAGTGCAGCAATGCGATTGTTGCCAATCTGCAGCTTCCAGCACAGACTGGTCCTGGTCAATGTTTACCATCTGGGGCTGCATTTACCTGATATACAATGTATCATCCACCTAAAGCTTCCATTCACTTCAATGGCCAAATACATGAGAAAGAGTCAAAGGAACCAGTGCTCCCTCCTGAAATAAAGTGAAAACGGAGTTGAGCAGAGAAGAGAACCACCGCCCAAGAGAAAGAGCCAGAAATGATTGCACAGATCTGGAGATTGCACAGATCTATAGGTTGTGCAGATTGTATCGATTCTTCTCCTTTACGGCCACATCATTGACATTCTTGAGATTGGACTCTAGAATGTGCTTTTTACAGCTCCGGATGATGCAACGCTCTATACAAGGCCTCCAACTGCCTGATACAATGAAACGCAATGGACGGGAGCCGCCGAGTCGACAGGCGATGCCCTCGGTTCAGTTCTAATGTAAAGACTTCAGATTGCAGAGCGATGGTTAATGCATCTGCTTATAAAGGTGGAGGACAATAAGGGAGGATAATACAAGGAGGTCACTGGAGAACTGCATCATCGGGCGGTGACTGTTCTCACCTCTACATTCCCATCATCCATATTCATGTATTACTATGGGTTACTGCAGACCTGACGCACCTCATAGTACAGGAGGCGACTGCGCTAATTCACCTTGCTCCCGATCGCTCTTAGTCCCGTGGTATAGAGATTTGGGGGTTCGCTGTATTAACAGACTGATGGTGCATTTATCATGCACAATTATCAGGATTATTCCTAGGAATTATTTTCCAGGCTGCTTTTGGTAAGCCTAAAAGATCATAATTCTCGGCAGCACATAATCTCGGCAGCCTATGTGCACTGTAAGACATAACACCGGAAGCGCAGTGTACGTACATGTGTAACAGGCTAATACACGACCAATCGGCAAGAAGTAGCTGATGAGTGATCAGAGAAGGAACCAACAATTCCCTAAGGTCGTGTTCACACTGCGTCTTTTTTTTTTACTTTTAAAAATGACCATTAATGAAGCAGAAGACATTTCAGGAAACTTCTTTTCTCTGGAGATTTATAAACCCAAAGCATCTATTTTCCTTCGCTTCTTTTGATCATCTCTTAAGCGTTTTTGCAGATTTTTCTGCTGCCAGCGTTTTATTTAGCGGTTTTTTTTTCTTTGTGTTATAATTCTGTTTATCTGGTATTTTTTGGCCATTTTTCGAGCGTTTTCTAGACGTTTTTGAACCCCCGCAAGCAATGAAGGATTTTTGCAAGGCTAGCATTTTTTTTTGCAGCAGCAGCAGAAGGGCTAAAAGAAAGAGTAAAAAAAATGTCCAGGTATCTTCTGAGAATCTTTTTTGCCTTCCAATTGTATAAATATTGTGTAACTCTTATGTAAATAGTTTCTGAAAGCATGAAACATGATCATCAAGTCGGTCTTGCACAACAATAAATATTTTCATTATTTTTTTCCATTTTTTGTAGTGCTTTTTATCCAAAAAACTGGGTGGTGAAAGATGAAGACGTGATCTGCTGCTCTGTTGTTGTTTTTTTCAAAACATTTTTGAGTAAAAAAAAAGAAAAAGCTAATCTGAATTGACCATAGAAATGAATTGAAAGAGTTTTTGAAGCGGATTTTGGAGAAAGACCACTGCCACTGCCAAAAAAAAACTCTTTAAAAAATCAGTGTGACTATTGCCTAGGGGCTGTATTGTGAATCCATCCACAGGGCTGAGGTCATTAGTCTGGCAATTCCACCCCCAGTATCCACATCCTCATGGTGTGATGCACATGGACTGGACTGCGTCTTCCGAATCGTTTGGCACCATCATTAATACGGAGTAGAAATGCAAAAAAACAACGTTCCTCCAGTTATAACATTGTTCTTGATTAAGTTTTCTTAAGTTGTTGTCAGCATTTTAATCCTTTAATGTCCCCTCTCTACTTTTATCATGGGGGTTGTCACGATTCACACCGTGACCGTCACCCCTACGTCACGGATCGGGGTGACTTTAGGCCAACAGACGGCTATCACATGTGCAGGGGGGCTTATCTTAGTTATCCCTCCACAATGTGATGAAAAAAAACACACACAAGGCTATTGACCTCTTAGTTTACAGCAGGAGCTTATTCTAGGTATCACACTGCTCTTCAATATACCACGAACTGCAGGGATTTATGTATATCCCGCTTACAGTTCCACTTAAAACTTGCAGCTCTCTGGCGCCCCCTTACTGTCAGGTCAGATTAGGTACTGCACCTAGGGTAATTAGACGCCAGAAAGGCGGCCTGCTATGTACTGGCTATTGGGCACGCTGCAGTGACGCGATAAACTACTCCCACTCAGGCAGGAACAATAATTATCAATGCCGCAGTCGCTGCAACGACACCCAAAGGCCTGCACACGGTAAGCTGCCACCAGCTTCGATTAAACGGGTCCGAAGCTAACCCAAAAACAGTAGCGTAATTCCCTTCAGAAGACTTAGGGTATGTTTTAGAACAGGAAGAACGAATCTAGCATATTAAATATTATACTCCATAAATGATTTTAAGGCAGTGCTTATAAAAAGTTATATAAAGATGTTACAATATGAGACAATTGTAAATACGTACAAGGTAATTATAAAATAAACAGGGGTTAAATGAGAAATAACACTTACATGTGTTCAGATCATGTGAGGTAACCAGGCTAGTGGAGTTTCCATCTGTCCCAGTGCATCAGGACTTTGGTTAGGAACAGCTCTTCACGTCAGACTCACATGGGTTCCAGCAGACAGACTTACTGCTGGGGTCTGGCCAAAAACTTATAAACTGCAGCCTGTGACATCACTAAAAGGGGTTGGTTTACCCAGTCCGTCCTACCTCTTCAGTCTTACTAGATTTAACCTAAATTTGTCTAATGCCTGTAACTCCGCTACAGAACATGTCATAGTCATAACAAACCCAGCATTCATCTCGTATTAACATTAGCATTCTAATGAGATCAAATATGTCCTATTTGTGATGCATAATTACAGAGAAATCCCTACTTTTTACCTGATGGAGTTAGTAGCTCATGTTTAGTGTGACTGACAGAACAGCCGACGAACATTAACCATATGTATTTTCCTTTTTCTAGTCTACATCGTTGGCCCAATATCTTACAATAATGGAACAAAGGACTTCCATGGATTTTGGAGCCATTTTTACCAGTTTCAGCTAGTGCAGTTGGGAGGGGGGCGAGTAACTTTCTTGGAGCCTGGAATTTATGGCCCGGGCAATAAAACCCCCTTCTACCATACATTCAGAAGCACACAGAGAAGCAAAGAGAGCCACAGAGAGAAGGGGGGTTTTAGCCCCCAGCATGGGCTGAAGAACAAAGCTACAACATCATATTATACTTCATACAATATCGTGACAGGGGTGTCTCACCAATCCTTTCCTACAGGATATCAAGTGTTCCAGATGATACAATGTATCTAGTCCTCCAGTTCTGGGATAATAAAAAAAACAGAAAGAATAACCAATCCTATTCCTTGTGAATCCCCTAATGTTTCCATTTGTAGGTCGTGACCCAATGATGGTCGTCTACTCATGAAAACCTTGTCCTGATGATGCGTCGCCCAGCGACCGTCCAGATGAACCACATTGTGTTACACGGCGCAGATCCGGCTGCTTTTGCTTCTATCTCAGGTGCATTCTTGGTTTTAGCAGTAGCAGCAGGATACTGGAAATTGGTTTTGTTCCAGCATGGACTTATATGCTTTCTATCTACCATTCTCCTTGGTTTGTTTCCTTTGTCAGAGGAGCTTATCAGAAATGCAGACGTTTGAGATAAAGTTGAGAACAAACAGGAACATTTATTACAAAGTTACAACTACAATTGGAACGAAGGACAAAGCCAGAAAACCTGGCAATATCGGACATAGCCTGCAAGGATGAAGGGGGCTGCCCCCAGGTTATTCTGCCATGGAGATTCCTTAGGAAATAGCTTCCAGTGACATCTACATCACCGGCTGATCTCTGACCGTTCACTGCAGATCGATAGTTTCCAGATCTTCGAGGTCCAATGCAATTCTCCTTGATTTCTTCAATTGTATTTCTCATTATTTTAGAAGTGTTGTTCTCCATCCAGATCCATCACCCCTGTCCAGGCTGCCTACAGATGGGGCCATGTTCCCCGTAAGAGCGCACAGGAGTCGCTAACCATTTCTCCTGGTCATAGATTTCCATAATGAGGATCATTCGTGGAGAGGTCATTGATTTTATTGTGGTCTCCGAGATATACACTGCACGATGCAATAAATGAAACAATTGGGACAAAAAGATGGCTGTCAGACCACAGATGTAATGGCTCAGATGCAGGGCTGTGCAAAAGTTTTAGGCAGGTGTGAAAAAAAATGCAACAAACTAACAATGTCTTCAAAACTAGAAGTGATAATAGTTAATTTTTATCAGCTAGCAAAGTGAAAGAGTAAAGAGAACTGTAAATCCCATGTGGTGACCACCCATTGACCCCCCTCATCAGTATTTGACTGCCTGTCACCTTGATCATCAGTATCTGGTGACCGCCCGTCACCTCCATCATCAGTATCTGGTGACCGCCCGTCACCTCCATCATCAGTATCTGGTGACCGCCCTTCAGCTCCATCATCAGTATCTGGTGACTGCCCGTCACCTCCATCATCAGGATCTGGTGACTGCCCGTCACCTCCATCATCAGTATCTGGTGACCGCCCGTCACCTCCATCATCAGTATCTGGTGACCGCCCGTCACCTCCATCATCAGGATCTGGTGACCGCCCGTCACCTCCATCATCAGGATCTGGTGACCGCCCTTCAGCTCCATCATCAGTATCTGGTGACCGCCCATTGCCTCCATCATCAGTATCTGGTGACTGCCCATCGCCTCCATCATCAGTATCTGGTGACCGCCCGTCACCTTCAATCATCAGTATCTGGTGACTGTGTGTCCCCTCCATCATCAGTATCTGGTGACCACCTGTCGCCTCCATTATCCATACGTCATGACTGCCCATCACCTCCATCATCAGGATCTGGTCACTGTCCGTCACCTCCCTCATCAATATCTGGTGGTCACCCATAATTTCCATCATCAGTATCTGGTGACCGCCCGTCGCCTCCATCATCGGTATCTGGTTACCATCCGTTGCCTCCATCATCGGTATCTGGTGACCGCCCGTCGCCTCCATCATCAGTATCTGGTTACCGCCCGTCGCCTCCACCATCAGTATCTGGTGACCCTCCGTCGCCTCCACCATCAGTATCTGGTGACCGCCCGTCACCTCCATCATCAGTATCTGGTGACCGCCCGTCACCTCCACCATCAGTATCTGGTGACCACCCGTCTCCTCCATCATCAGTATCTGGTGACCGTCCGTCACCTCCACCATCAGTATCTGGTGACCGTCCGTCGCCTCCACCATCAGTATCTGGTGATTGCCTGTCTCCTCCATCATCAGTATCTGGTGACCGCCCGTCACCTCCATCATTAGTATCTGGTCACCGCCCGTCACCTCCATCATCAGTATCTGGTGACCGCCCGTCACCTCCACCATCAGTATCTGGTGACCGCCCGTCACCTCCACCATCAGTATCTGGTGACCGCCCGTCACCTCCATCACTTCATCTTATCACTTGTACACAGGTTATGGAGGATCTCAGCAGGAGGTTGTGCCGAGCATCTTGAAGAACTGACCCCATGCTCGTAGCTATAACTGATGGTCACATCTGCCCTCCTCCCTCTCCCTGCACAGTGACCTCTGCACAGATCACAGAGCATGAGCACAATGCTCTCCCATAAGAGACAGCGGTCATCGTCCCAATATTCCAGGGTCCTGAGGCGGCTGTAACGCTTATCTCTACATGCTATTACCAGCCGCTCAGGCAAGATGTCCTCCGGAATATTCCTGCAAAAAAAAAAAAGAATGACAAATTCTATAATCAGCAATAAAGAAAAGAAGAAAAATCTGAATGAGTAGACGATTTAAACGATGAAAATACTCCGGGTGATACATTTCCCCAGCGCTCCAGATTGGCGTCATATCCTCCTAGTGCTGGGAGTAAGTGGGTGAGGTCTTAGAAGATAACTCGGTGCCTTCCTAAAGGTGGAGGCCTAATTCCAGATCTGTTGTGTTTCACTCTAGTTTTGGGAATGACACGGGGTGACATCAGATGGTGACTGTACAGAGACTTCCCGCTCCGGTTGGCGCCATGTTCACGGTCTCCTTGTAGAAATCTCTGAGCTTTGCTCTAAGGCTCCATGGCAGTGACCCGTCTCCTTCCTCCAGGAGTCCGCTGGGAGGAGTTTTGTCAGTGGAGTTCCCCTGTAGGTGTCAGTTCAGTCTGTGCCTTCTCTACATAGTATAAGTCTCCATTACATTGTCCCTTATGCGATACAGCAGAAAACAAATATTTATTCTTCTTCCTAAACTCCGCCAGCCATGTTTCTGGCTTTTATGTTTCTCCAGACGTTATGCCTGCAGAATATTTCAGTTGTTTGAACATCAACCCGACATAAAAAAGACAGAAACTGACACTCTGGAGACCAAACAAGATTCATACATTTAAAGTTAGCAGCCGAAACCACATTATAAAGAGGCTGCGATGGAGGGAGCCGGATTTAAGAGGCTGAACTCCGACCTCCGCTGACTCAGCGCCGTTATACGGGGGGACCCAGATGTGGAGCGGCATCGGCCGACACAAACATCATCCACCCAAAGTCACCATTCCTGGAGTATCAGACGCCACCATTAGATTTAGGGGAGAAATGTCATCTTCCCAAACATCCCCATTTATGACGGGAATTGGATTGTAGATCCTGCCCTGCTGGACGGGATAGAGGCCGAAAATCAAAGCTGGGCTTGTAAAGAAACCCCTAGGGTTCAGCATGGGCACAGAGAGGGGCAGCCGGGAGCCCAATGCAAAATCACTACCACGACCAGAAGAGTCTGGAGGCGACAGAGGAATCTGGAGGAAACAGGAGTATGGATGGGACAGAGGAGTCTGGAGAGGACAGAGGAGTATGGAGGAAACAGGAGTATGGAGGGGACAGAGGAGTCTGGAGGCGACAGAGGAGTCTGGAGGGGACAGAGGAGTCTGGAGGCGACAGAGGAGTCTGGAGGGGACAGAGGAGTCTGGAGGGGACAGAGGAGTCTGGAGGCGACAGAGGAGTCTGGAGGGGACAGAGGAGTCTGGAGGCGACAGAGGAGTCTGGAGGGGACAGAGGAGTCTGGAGGGGACAGAGGAGTCTGGAGGGGACAGAGGAGCCTGGAGAGCACAGGAGTATGGAGGGGACAGAGGAGTCTGGAGGACACAGAGGAGTCTGGAGAGGACAGAGGAGCCTGGAGAGCACAGGAGTATGGAGGGGACAGAGGAGCCAAAGAGACAGAGGAGTCTGGAGAAGACAGAGGAGTCTGGAGGAAACAGGAGTATGGAGGGGACAGAGGAGCCAAAGAGACAGAGGAGTCTGGAGAAGACAGAGGAGTCTGGAGGAAACAGGAGTATGGATGGAACAAAGGCGCCAAAGAGACAGCGGTGTCTGGAGAGGACAGAGGAGTCTGGAGGGGACAGAGGAGCCTGGAGCGGACAGAGGAGCCTGGAGCGGACAGAGGAGCCTGGAGCGGACAGAGGAGCCTGGAGCGGACAGAGGAGTCTGGAGGGGACAGAGGAGTCTGGAGAGGACAGAGGAGTCTGGAGGGGACAGAGGAGTCTGGAGAGGACAGAGGAGTCTGGAGGGGACAGAGGAGTCTGGAGAGGACAGAGGAGTCTGGAGGGGACAGAGGAGCCTGGAGGGGACAGAGGAGCCTGGAGAGGACAAAGGAGTCTGGAGAGGACAGAGGAGTCTGGAGAGGACAGAGGAGTCTGGAGGGGACAGAGGAGTCTGGAGGGGACAGAGGAGTCTGGAGAGGACAGAGGAGTCTGGAGGCGACAGAGGAGCCTGGAGACGACAGAGGAGTCTGGAGTGGACAGAGGAGCCTGGAGGCGACAGAGGAGCCTGGAGACGACAGAGGAGCCTGGAGACGACAGAGGAGCCTGGAGGGGACAGAGGAGCCTGGAGGGGACAGAGGAGCCTGGAGGGGACAGAGGAGCCTGGCGGGGACAGAGGATCCTGGAGAGGACAGAGGAGCCTGGAGCGGACAGAGGAGCCTGGAGCGGACAGAGGAGCCTGGAGAGGACAGAGGAGCCTGGAGAGGACAGAGGAGTCTGGAGGGGACAGAGGAGTCTGGAGGGGACAGAGGAGTCTGGAGAGGACAGAGGAGTCTGGAGGGGACAGAGGAGCCTGGAGGCGACAGAGGAGTCTGGAGGGGACAGAGGAGTCTGGAGGGGACAGAGGAGTCTGGATGGGACAGAGGAGCCTGGAGGCGACAGAGGAGTCTGGAGAGGACAGAGGAGTCTGGAGGGGACAGAGGAGTCTGGATGGGACAGAGGAGCCAAAGAGACAGCGGAGTGAGAGAGAAACTAAGGCACTCAACTTATATGTAGTTTTTGCAATTTATTGTAGTCATCAAATAAACTTTTCGGCCCAAACACACGGCTTTCTTCAGTAACAATAACTTCAGGGACAAAGGAGCGTTTTCATGACCGTAATGCAGTATTAGCGGCAGTAAATGCTTGTAGCAAAGTATAATGTCCACGATGGTGTGTCCAATATAAGTGGGAAGCCCTAGGAGATGTGCCGGCGTGTCTGGCAGTGACGAGCGGTGAGAGAGCCGGGATTTGGTGCGTATAAGCTTTTTATGTTTATGAGGACATAAGGGGCTGGCTATGGGGACATCACAGGAGGGCTGGCTATGGGGACTTCACAGGGGGGCTGGCTATGGGGACATCACAGGAGGGCTGGCTATGGGGACATCACAGGAGGGCTGGCTATGGGAACATCACAGGAGGGCTGGCTATGGGGACATCACAGGAGGGCTGGCTATGGGGACATCACAGGAGGGCTGGCTATGGGGACATCACAGGAGGGCTGGCTATGGGGACATCACAGGAGGGCTGGCTATGGGGACATCACAGGAGGGCTGGCTATAGGGACATCACAGGAGGGCTGGCTTTGGGTATATTACGAGAGGGTGACCATAATGTATTGGGTGCTGTTGAGGCCTTATATTGGGGGCTGTGGTGACCATATTGTATAGGGGGCTGTGGGGGACATTATACTGTATATTAGGGTGCGGACGTGGACATCATACTGCGTGTGGGGGCTGTGATGGACATCATAGTGTATTTTAGGGTCTGTTGTGAATATTATACTGTATATTGGGGGGCTGTGGCTGATATCATGCTGTGTGGGGTGCTGTGGGGAACATTATACTGTAAATAAGGGTCTGTGAGACCATTATACTGTGTTGGTGACGGGTCCATAATACTGTATGGAGTGTTGTGGGGCCATCATACTATATAATGGGGGTCTGTGATGGTATTTTGGGGGGCTGTTGTGGATATTATACTCTGAGTGGTTGTGGGGGCCATCATACTATATAATGGGGGTCTGTGATGGACATCGTAGTGTATGTTGGGGGGCTGTTGTGGATATTATACTCTATGAGTGGTTGTGGTGACCATAAAACTGTGTAGGAGGACTGTGTGAGGAGGGGGTACAGTTTGGAGAGGACAATGTGGTGGTCAGGATGAGGACATAGTGTGAAAAAGGAGCACAGTATGGAGAGAGATTAGCACGAGGGTACAGTGTGGAGCTATAGAGAGTGTAAGGGAAAACAGTGAAGAGGGGACAGCCATTTTATAAGCCGTGGTTCATAAGGGAGGACAGTGTGGTGGTTACAGTTGATAATGACAGACAGTGGGGCAGTTATACCTCATAAGGGAGGACAGTGTGGCGGTTATGGCTGATAACGGCAGACAGTGTGGAGGCCATATACATAGGAGGCTTATGTAGGATCATAGTATGGACAGATATTTTTATGCAAAGGGCATTTTAATAACTTTTATTTTTAAGGGCATTGGGTCGGGTTGTGCTGCAGAATACTGGAGAAGAGGGAGGTCTGCAAAGACAAGCTGTGGATGTGTAAACTCATTATGGAGTCTGGACAAGATGGAGACAAAAAGAAAGAAACTACTAAATCTGAGAAGATGTCACCTATAAGGTACCTAGATATAAATATTTACTTGTTGATACCGACTGCATAGTCCACAATTGTTAATGACATACTGGGAGTCGTAAGTTGATGAGAAACAAATGTATCTGACTTGAAATTACAATTGATTGTTGTACTAAGCTTGGTGATGTATTAATGTAGTGATGGTGATTCTGGTGATGTAGTCATGTACTGATGGCGATTCTGGTGGTGTAATCATGTACTGGTGGTATTGTATTTGATTACCGACAGTGGTTCTTGTGATGTATTCATGTACTGAAGGAGGTTCTGGTGATGTATTGTCAAGGTAAAAATATATGTCTTTATACTCTTTTGTACTTTTATATATTCTTATGCTGTGAAACAATAAGTTTTTCCTTTATGCTTGCTAATGCATATGTAGTTGTATTTAAGATGGCTGCCAGTATTCACCTTTGCCCCACTTTCACTCGGCTGAAGGAACAAGTTACACATTCCAGAAGGACAAGTATCATTTCTCTGGAAATCGAAACTTAACAAGATGTGGACAAAGGAAGATTCATCAGATGACGTCAGAGCAAACCAGAAAGACTGAATACTAGATACATTGCTTAACCCCCGCCTATCCCCGCCCTCTGCACACCTTCCCCCAATAGATCATATAGTGTTGTGTATTAGGAAATAAAATCAGTTGCTGAGACGTTTCCACTACGTGTGGAAGTACGAGCATGCAATGAGTTTGAACCAGCATTGTGTCTGACTCATTCTTATCCGGTACCAAATGCTCTTAATTTGATTTGGAATGACTGGTGGATGAAGGGTATTGTCGTGACGACCCCGACAGTATTAATGTACTGATAGTAGTTCTGGTGATGCATTTATCTACTAATGGTGGTTCTAGTAATGTATTCATGTACTAATGGTGGTTTTAGCGACTTATTAATTTACAGATGATGGTTATGGTGCAGCTTTGCATGTACTGATAATGGCTCTGGTGATGTATTCATGTACTGATGATGGCTTTGGTTTCATATTCATGTATGGATGATGGTTCTGATGATGAATACTGCACCAGAACCATCATCATTCTGTGAATACATCACCAGAGCCTTCAATAGTACATGAATATGGCACCCGAACACCCATCACTATGTGAAATGTCACCACAACCACCATCAGTACAGGAATATGAGACCAAAACCACCATCAGTACATGAATACATCACCAAAACCATTATTAATAAAGGAATATGGCACCAGAGCCACCATGGGTACATAAATACGTTACCAGAACCACTATCCATACATTAATATGGCACCAGGACCACCATCAGTTATGTTGCAAACTGTATTTGTTGCATGACGGATATAAAAACCATCAAATCGCTTATAATGGGGTCTGTTTAGCTTCCATTGGGGTATCCGCCAAATGCTGGACACCTTAATTGAAACCAAACAAACCCCATTATAGTTAAGCCATATTAGTTTCCATGACTGTCATTGGGTTTGGTATTTAAAACATAGGATGTCATTATTTATTCCCTGGTATCGCGTAGATAGCCCGCAAGCAATGGATGATTCCATATCTAACTATGAAAACACACTCCCTGTTGAGCCTCACCTCTAAAGCATATCACTTTTTTGACTTTTGCTTGCATTTTGGGGGGGAAACAGGTAACAATTCTAGTGGAGGTGGTCAGCAGAGCTCGTTACCTGACCCATTGGAGGGAGGCGGGGTACCTTAGTCTGTGACCCATTACTTTACATGGGGGATGAGGGTTAATGTGTGGGGGGCACCATCGGCTTCATCTGCCTAGGGCACCAAAATGCCTGGTCCTGGGAGCAGAAAGATATTTAGAGAATCTTTCGGAATAAATCCCAATTCCCTGGGGCCGTGCACGCTGCTTACTTCTAGAAGAGATCCTCTCTATGATATGGCACTATTAGGAGGCGCCATACAGTATGGGGAGTCTATGTTCCACCATACAGTCTCCATGCATACTGATCCTTATATATACAGCACACATAGACCTCTCTGTATGTTCTGTCCTTCTCCTAGATCTTCTGAGCCCTGAAGGAAGCCATAGCAAGGACTTCCTCTACAGGAGAGCATGCATGCACTCCCATTATACTGGGGCTGTCGTGCCTTATAATGAACTGCTGATGGTAATGCACTCTGGCAGCAAATGGGTTAACAGAGCAGGCATGTGAAGCTGCAGTAGGGACCTTGATGGTTTGGTACACAGAGATGAGCAGCTGAATAAACCATTAGCATTGATCCCCATGAGTGGGATGTGTGCAGAGCAGTGACAGCAGCACAACGCTGCCCCCTTTTGAGCATGAGTGGGATGACACCTGTGGGTGCGGGTGCTGTGCTATGTATAGACCGTCACGTGCAAGGTTTGGTTTCTGGTTGATTAGGGGATGAAGATTGATGGAAGCGAGATCCTCGTTACATGAGAAGCTGCTGTTGGGTCCCACATGATTCCTGCACTTAGCCCTCAGATGAATCTTCATTTGTGTGGAATAAGAATGTATCTGTGCAAGAAGTAAAATCTCCCGTCCTTCTGTGCATGCAGCTCCTCTGCAGACCCATGTATCTCCATGGTTACAGTGCTGGTCTGCGTTCCTATGTACCTCAATATGTTCCGACTCCTCTTTACACCCCTTCCTGCCCAGTGACGATCGGGCCGGAATATCCAAACGTGGAAGCGTCTACGATTTGCCCCTTAATTGTCACGTGCTGCAAAAATGAAATAACAGAAGGTGACGACAAACGTCTCCTCGTCGTCGGGCAAACATTCCGTAGGTGTCAATGGCTAATCGTGGCTACTGACACGAGATTACGGACGACCGGTATCACAGATGATCTGATATCTACCAGACGTGCTGCCGATACCAGGCGGCCACAATCGGGATTTGCTGGATTTTAATTTTCGATTCTGTCTCTCACAGGTGAAGTGTACCTACGATAAAAATTACTGACCTCTCCATTCTTTGTAGGTGGGAAAGCTTGCAAAATCGGCAGCGTATCATATACTCATTTTCCACACTGCAGGCACAGATAGTACTGCCTACCTGTTCCTCTTTGTATTTTATATAGTTATGCCTGCCTACCTTTCTTTGCATAGGAGGTAATTAGAGATAGTATTGCTTTCCTGGCTATTCCTATAAATCATGTAGGCACAGATAGTACTGCCATCTTGTTTCACCCGGTATACAATGCAGGCACAAATAGTACTATCTCTTTGTCTCTACTTGTAAATGATGCAGGCACAGATAGTACTGCCTACCTGTTCCTCTTTGTATATTATGTAGTTATGCCTGCCTACCTTTCTTTGCATATGAGGTAAGTAGAGTTAGTATTGCTTTCCTGGCTATTCCTATAAATGATGCAGGCACAGATAGTACTGCCATCCTGTCTCTCCTTGTATATGAAGTAAGTACAAATAGCACAGGCTTCCAGTATTTCCTTTAAAAGGATGTAGGTATAGGTAGTACTGCCTCTTTATCGCTATCTGTATTTGAGATAGGCACAGATAGTACTTGCTCCCCCTGTTTGTGACACAGGCACAGATAGTACTGCCTCCCTGTCTTTCTTTGTAAAACAGAAACTTGCATATTAAGAAGTAAACTATAAATTGTCCCATCTTTCCTCTCACTTCTCCAGTGATCAGGTAAATTGATAAAAGAAATCTGGTGTAATCTGTGCAGGGAACGAGCTCCTTTCACTGAACTCCTCAGAGTCATTATTGTGCTTTACTCCCTTCTGAGCCATCAAGACTGGAAAACCTTCTCAAGATTTAATAACATTTCAGATCTGTCTGGTTTAATTACTGGTTAATTCCTGGATCTGTGAAAAGCGCAGATGGAAGGAAGATATTGTGTGACAAGATGCATATATTATCAACCTTCCAAAGTACAAGCCTATGGAGATTACTAATACAACGTGCGGACTACTGCTCTCAGCCGGCGCACCGTTACTCACTCTGTGCTGACGCCGCGCAACAACTCATATTTCAGTGACTATTCCACAAGTTTAAAATAAAAAAAAAAAAAGTATAAAAATATTTGGAAAAAAAATGTTACTTACCTGGAGACAAAGTGTGTCTGATTCTCCATCACTGGGGGCATCGTTAGTCCCTGGCGCTGCCCCCTAATTGTCGCTGCTTGTATCATGTGGGCGCTGTGCGTGCATCTGCAGACCGCACCCTGCAAACGTAGGTGGCCCGCCAGGACTCAAAGACTTCCAGATGACTGACAGGCGTGGATACAAAAATAAACTTTACTGCGTGAACTTGTGAAACTTCTATACAGCAGGCGGGACACTATGGTAGGCTATCTTCTGCAGAATGTCAACAGTCAGCAGTGGCGGCACATAATTTGGGAAGGGCGTCACTGCTGCACAAGTTTCCCCGAGCACCTCCATCTTGTCAGTATAAGAGTCACAGGGGTCAGTGTGCACCGCTGCGACTTCCCACTACGTTCTGCGTATATAACGGCCGCACTTCAAGCTGCTATTTATTATATGAATATGGCCCAGCCTGGCCGGTCCCATCGTCCTTCACTAAGACCTCCAGGTCTGGCAGACATAAAGACGTTCCTTACTAGTCTGTATAGGTGCCCAGATAGGAGCTTTTGCCACTCTTCAGCCGGTTGCTACCCGAGTACTCCAGACTGCGCTTTCTCTTCTGCGCACAACCCAGAACTGTGCTGGTCTGGAGTATTGAGGTTATTAATCCTCAACAACTTTCTTACTTACTCCATTCCTAATGCCCACTCAACTTCTCCCAAATCATGGGCTGGCATTACAGTTAGCCTTGTTACTCCTGAAATACAGGAAACTGCAGCCTACATAATAATAATTATCTCTTTATTTATATAGCGCCAACATATTCTGCAGCGCTTTACAGACATTATCATTGCTGTCCCCGATAGGGCTCACATAAAAGACACACAAACAACAGGACACATCAGAGAGGGTGTTTGGCCATCTTTTCCACCTTTATACACTGTTGCCTCTCCTTGGCAATCTAAGAAAATCCAAAACAAATACACTACTGGAACTTGTATGTCTGGACATCTTCTGCAAGGGGTGACAATCCTGGACATCTTCTGCAAGGGGTGACAATCCTGGACATCTTCTGCAAGGGGTGACAATCCTGGACATCTTCTGCAAGGGGTGACAATCCTGGACATCTTCTGCAAGGGGTGACAATCCTGGACTTTTTCTGCAAGGGGTGACAGTCCTGGACATCTTCTGCAAGGGGTGACAATCCTGGACATCTTCTGCAAGGGTTGACAATCCTGGACGTCTTCTGCAAGGGGTGACAATCCTGGACATCTTCTGCAAGGGGTGACAATCCTGGACATCTTCTGCAAGGGGTGACAATCCTGGACATCTTCTGCAGGGGTGACAATCCTGGACATCTTCTGCAAGGGTTGACAATCCTGGACATCTTCTGCAAGGGGTGACAATCCTGGACATCTTCTGCAAGGGGTGACAATCCTGGACATCTTCTGCAAGGGGTGACAATCCTGGACATCTTCTGCAAGGGGTGACAATCCTGGACATCTTCTGCAAGGGTTGACAATCCTGGACATCTTCTGCAAGGGGTGACAATCCTGGACATCTTCTGCAAGGGGTGACAATCCTGGACATCTTCTGCAATGGGTGACAATCCTGGACATCTTCTGAAAGGGGTGACAATCCTGGACATCTTCTGCCAGGGGTGACAATCCTGGACATCTTCTGCAAGGGGTGACAATCCTGGACATCTTCTGCAAGGGGTGACAATACTGGACATCTTCTGCAAGGGGTGACAATCCTGGACATCTTCTGCAAGGGGTGACAATCCTGGACATCTTCTGCAAGGGGTGACAATCCTGGACATCTTCTGCAAGGGGTGACAATCCTGGACATCTTCTGCCAAGGGTGACAATCCTGGACATCTTCTGCCAAGGGTGACAATCCTAGACATCTTCTGCCAGGGGTGACAATCCTGGACATCTTCTGCAGGGGTGACAATCCTGGACATCTTCTGCAAGGGTTGACAATCCTGGACATCTTCTGCAAGGGGTGACAATCCTGGACATCTTCTGCAAGGGGTGACAATCCTGGACATCTTCTGCAAGGGGTGACAATCCTGGACATCTTCTGCAAGGGGTGACAATCCTGGACATCTTCTGCAAGGGGTGACAATCCTGGACATCTTCTGCAAGGGGTGACAATCCTGGACATCTTCTGAAAGGGGTGACAATCCTGGACATCTTCTGCCAGGGGTGACAATCCTGGACATCTTCTGCAAGGGGTGACAATCCTGGACATCTTCTGCAAGGGGTGACAATCCTGGACATCTTCTGCAAGGGGTGACAATCCTGGACATCTTCTGCAAGGGGTGACAATCCTGGACATCTTCTGCAAGGGGTGACAATCCTGGACATCTTCTGCAAGGGGTGACAATCCTGGACATCTTCTGCAAGGGGTGACAATCCTGGACATCTTCTGCCAAGGGTGACAATCCTGGACATCTTCTGCCAAGGGTGACAATCCTAGACATCTTCTGCCAGGGGTGACAATCCTGGACATCTTCTGCAGGGGTGACAATCCTGGACATCTTCTGCAAGGGTTGACAATCCTGGACATCTTCTGTAAGGGGTGACAATCCTGGACATCTTCTGCAAGGGGTGACAATCCTGGACATCTTCTGCAAGGGGTGACAATCCTGGACATCTTCTGCAAGGGGTGACAATCCTGGACATCTTCTGAAAGGGGTGACAATCCTGGACATCTTCTGAAAGGGGTGACAATCCTGGACATCTTCTGCCAGGGGTGACAATCCTGGACATCTTCTGCAAGGGGTGACAATCCTGGACATCTTCTGCAAGGGGTGACAATCCTGGACATCTTCTGAAAGGGGTGACAATCCTGGACATCTTCTGCCAGGGGTGACAATCCTGGACATCTTCTGCAAGGGGTGACAATCCTGGACATCTTCTGCAAGGGGTGACAATCCTGGACATCTTCTGCAAGGGTTGACAATCCTGGACATCTTCCGCAAGGGGTGGCAGTCGTGGACATCTTCCGCAAGGGGTGGCAGTCCTTGGTATGACACCCAGTCCTTATTGGTTAAGGATCCCGGAAGGACAGGTAACACAGTCCAGCACATCACTACAGTCCATAAACCAAAACAGGACCCCGGAACAAGATAAAACACAGTTTTTAAAATAACATTCCTTGCTGAAGATTTGGAACCCTTCAGCCGCACCAGTGCCGTCAATCCAGCAGAAAAGGGCGCAACGGGCACAACAAAAATAAAACCAAAAATAAATATTTAGCTTATCCAGCTATCAGCGAGTGCAGGCATATTTGGCCACGACAGTTAAATATTTGAACAATACCTCTATATTAATAGAATAACATAGGCCTTCTCGGCCACGAGGTTATATATCAATAGTCCCTCAACAAAGGCACTTCCGCCTGAAACTGGAGTTCATCTGAGACCCAGCTGGACTCCAGCTTCCTCTTCTTTAAGAAAGTGGTTCCCGAAACCTTACTCTTTAACAAAACTGGCCCAACAAGGAAAATTACGACATTAACTCCACCACGGTAACTTTTTCTTTACTCATGGTCGTTCAGTGGATTACAGATGGAAGCATGTCTTTCTGAAGATGTCCATCTTCTACATGGCTGGTCTGTGTAGCTCCTATTCTCTGGCGATGGGGTAGGCTGACGCACATACACAAGCGGCATGGCACGCTGAGACAGCCGGACGTTGGTGGAACCTGGGGGTGGTCTGGGGTCATCATATCCAGCTGCACCAAGACGGTAACTTGCTCTCCTAAATTCTGGAGTAGAAAAAGTTGCCTGGTAATGAACTCTCAGCTGTGTACTACCTGCACAGACATGGATAGCTTCCGCGGCCTTATCAAGAGCCTGCTTGCGCCGCCTAGCTCTTTTTCTTCTCTCTCTCTTCCACCCATTTTTCTATATCCGCTGCTGTGCACGGCCAGCATACTCCTTCCCCAAACCATCCGTATGGACTGTCCAGTTTCATAAACGCCACCAGCTCACCTGGGTATAAGCCGTGCAGCTATTGTGGTAGAACGTCTTTCTTGACAACGCCATGTTTCACAAACATATCATGACTTCCAAACTCCCAAATAAAACCATAGCCCTTCTTTATAGTGAAGCTCAACACTTCTCCCTGGGAGCACTGATCTATGAAATGCTGAGCCATGGGACTCGCCAACCATTCCTGGGCCAAGTCCTCAGCAGCCTTCTCTATTACATACAGTCGTTCCTATCTCCCTCGGCCCTTTCCGGTTGTAAAGGGAATCTGGGATATGGTCCTACTTCCAGGCTTCAGCACAACTACGGGTTCCACTAGCCTACGAGTTGCTGCTCCAACATCGATAGGTGAAACTACCCCTGCTTGGACTCTACTGGTTCAGCCTCCCACTGCCCTTTGGTCGGTAGATGGGCAGACGTTGGGTTTGTCACCAAACCAGGATTTTTGTGCATATAGAAGACGTTTGTCCTGCTCTGGATAATTTGCATCCATGGGGTCCACCAACTGTTGAATCATCAGTCAACTTTTCCACCCAGTCAGCAACTGATTTCCACACACAGCTATCCGGTGGGATCTCCTTAGTCAAGGTCAAAGTGGCTGGACTGTAGGCCATAGAAACCGGGCGTGTCGTTAGCGGCCTGGTAGACTCTGCTATTTTCTTCTCGTCCGATTCGCAGTTCAGGCACAAAATGTGGAATTCTTGGAGCAGCATTGTGATAGCAGGTTGTGGTATTCATGACAGCTGTTGTATCAGCTTGTTCAGCCGGCTGCGGCATCTTCTGGTGGACTCCTGATACAGATCCATGTACTACTTCTGCAGCTGCACGATGTCTGCCGGGTGATCCGCGTCTGACATCGTCATTGAAGCACTGGGCCTCGTTCTACAATGCGGGCACCATGATTGTCTCTGATGTCTCAGTATGATGCTTGGTTATGCTGCCACTGTGACGTGCTCTATTACGGAGGAGGCACCGCCACTTGCTCTATTACGGAGGAGGCACCGCCACTTACTCTATTATGGAGGTGGCACTGCCACTTGCTCTATTACGGAGGAGGCACCGCCACTTGCTCTATTATGGAGGAGGCACTGCCACTTGCTCTATTACGGAGGAGGCACCGCCACTTGCTCTATTCTGGAGGCACCACTTGCTCTTTCATGGAGGAGGCACTGCCATTTGCTCTATTATGGAGGCACCGCCACTTGCTCTATTATGGAGGAGGCTCCGCCACTTGCTTTATTACGGAGGAGGCACCGCCACTTGCTCTTTTAAGGAGGAGGTACCTCCATTTGCTCTATTATGGATGTACCGCCACTTGCTCTATTATGGAGGCACCGCCACTTCCTTTATTATGGAGGAGGCACTGCCACTTGCTCTATGATGGAGGAGGCACTGCCACTTCCTTTATTATGGAGGCACTGTCACTTGCTTTATGATGGAGGAGGCACTGCCACTTGCTTTATGATGGAGGAGGCACTGCCACTTCCTCTATTATGGAGGACCTGCCACTTGCTCTATGGTGGAGGAGGCACTGCCACTTCCTCTATTATGGAGGAGGCACTGTCACTTCCTTTATTATGGAGGAGGCACTGCCACTTCCTTTATTATGGAGGCACTGCCACTTGCTCTATGGTGGAGGAGGCACTGCCACTTGCTCTATGATGGAGGAGGCACTGCCACTTCCTCTATTATGGAGGCACTGCCACTTGCTCTATTATGGAGGCACCGCCACTTCATCTATTGCGGAGGCACTTCGGTTGTTTACAGGACCAGTTTTAGAGAAAGTGGGGCCCTGGGCAAAAGTTTAAAGTTGGGCCCCAAATGCTCACATATTACACATCACACAAGCATTTCGGTAGTACTTACATGCGCGGAGTTCAGGCCGTTAAACGAGTGTGATCGCCAATATTGAAGTCGTTCAACGCTTGTTTCCCGGCCTGTTTACACCAACTGAGAAAGAATGATGGGCAGAGAATAGTCACTAGTAGATGAGTCTCTCCCCATACAGCGTCATGTTATCTGCAGTTTACACGGGGCGATGTGCTGCTGAGAACAAGGATTTATGTTCCACCATAAACAATCCAGTCACTCGATGAACAGGCGGCATTTTCTTTTTTTTTCTTTTTTTTTTAGACGATTACTTACTATGTTTACACTGACACTTTCTGTCTACGTTTACATGCTCTGCTTCCTATTTTGGATACATGCCCTAACCTCCATGTCTGGGATCCTCAATGGCAATGTCATAGGCTGCTGTTGGTATGTGGTTCTTGTTGGCCAAAATTGGTTTCTCTTTTAAATGTTTTTAATCTGTTTGTTCTCCCATATGTTGTCCAGAATGTTGTAATAATATTTTTGGTGATCACTGTTTTTGCATACTTCTTTTCTCTATGAATATTATTGTATGCATAAGGTTGATCCCAGTAGTTTTGATTATTTGGGTGGTGCTCACTCCCTTTAGAATAGTACACAAAAGTTACTTATTCCATGGCGATTGTCAGTGTCACTAATGCCAAGACCGCTATGGGCACAAGAAGAAAATTCTCTCCCCTCTCGGTGGCACATTCTTCATTACTGGATGTCGTGCTCCTTCCATCCCATAATATCTCCGATTGTAAGGTTGTGGCCATGACTAATGCCGACTACGGCAGATCGCTAATGCTATCGAGGAGGTGACTCACCTATTGACTGATGTATACAACAATGAGCATTGGAAGCAATTTTTCCTCTGTAAACGGGAATTGTTGTATTTTATGCATGAGAATCTGTGAGAAATCTAAGAAGAAAATGCTAAAAAGGTGATTTATGAATAGAGATGAATCAGCCCTCCAGTTCATCCGTCAAGCCTGGCCCCATCTGCCGACATGAGCACGTACTGTACTACTGTGAGTCAATGCTTGATACGAAAGAGTCATTCATTCTCGCACCTTGACATATTTTCAGTTGGAAACCATAGCAACCGGAATGTAAGATGCAACATTGTATAAAAGTGAAATGACAATATGTATCGCCGGTTTCTATGGGGAACATCTTCACTGTTTTACCTGAATTGTTCTTGTAATTGTTTGTAACAAATGTATCGAACATCAATAACTGCGATGTATGTGCTGATGTATCACCCTCCAACATAGAGGGTCACCCATTCATCAGAGTTCACCCACGACGTGACCAGCAGCTTTCTTGTAGGTAAGGGTACGGCTAGGCTGCCACATCACTGATATATATCCACTGTGCCACTGCTGGAGTTTGCTTTTACATTTACAGTGGCATGTAAAAGTTTTAACACCCATGGTCAAAATTACTGTTATTGTGAACAGTTAAGCAAGTTGAAGATGAAATCATCTCAAAAAGGCCTAAAGTTAAAGATTTCCTTTGTATTTTAAGAAAAGCAATACATATTTTCATCTTTTACATTTTAGAAATTACAAATAGGAAAATGGGCCAATGCAAAAGTTTGGGCACCCCTGGAGATTTGTGTGCTCAGATAACTTTGACTAAGGTTTGAGACCTTACTTATCCTATCAGGGTTATGGCTTGTTCACTTTCATCGCTAGGAAAGGCCGGGTGATGCAAATTTCCTAGCTTTATAAAAAATAAGGCTCGTCTAACTTTGTGCCAAAAAACAGCAGCCATGTGTTCTTCTAAGCAGCTGCCTAGCACAACGAAAATGAAAATGGTGGAGGCCCATAAAGCATAAGGCTATAAGAAGATAAAGCGTTTTCAAGTTGCCTTTTCCTCAGTTCAAAACGTAACTAAGAAATGGTCGTTACCAGGAATGGTGGAGGTCAAGATAAAGTCTGGAAGATCAAGCTAAATTTCAGTGAGAGCTGCTCATAGGATTGCTAGAGAGGCAAATCAGAACCCCCGCTTGACTGCAAAACACCTTCAGAAAGATTTATCAGACTCTGGGAGTTGTGGTACATTGTTCTACTGTCCAGAGACACCTGCACAAATATAGCCTTCATGGGAGAGTCATCAGAAGAAAACCTTTCCTGCGTCCTCACCATAAAATTCAGAGTCAGAATTATGCAAAAGAACATCTAAACAAGCCAGATGCATTTTGGAAACAAGTCCTGTGGACCGATGAGGATAAAATAGATCTCTGTGGCCACAACCATCAAAGGTATGTGTGGAGAAAAAAAGGGCACAGAATTTCAGGAAAAGAACATCTCGCCTCCTATTAACCCCTTTACCCCCAAGGGTGGTTTGCACGTTAATGACCGGGCCAATTTTTACAATTCTGACCACTGTCCCTTTATGAGGTTATAACTCTGGAACGCTTCAACGGATCCCAGTGAATCTGACATTGTTTTCTCGTGACATATTGTACTTCATGACAATGGTAAAAATTCTTTGATAGTACCTGCGTTTATTTGTGAAAAAAACGGAAATTTGGCGAAAATTATGAAAATTTCGCAATTTTCCAACTTTGAATTTTTATGCAATTAAATCACAGATATATGTCACACAAAATACTTAATAAGTAACATTTCCCACATGTCTACTTTACATCAGCACAATTTTGGAACCAAAATTTTTTTTTCTTAGGGAGTTATAAGGGTGAAAATTTGACCAGCAATTTCTCATTTCTACAACACCATTTTTTTTTAGGGACCACATCTCATTTGAAGTCATTTTGAGGGGTCTATATGATAGAAAATACCCAAGTGTGACACCATTCTAAAAACTACACCCCTCAAGGTGCTTAAAACCACATTCAAGAAGTTTATTAACCCTTCTGGTGCTTCACAGGAATTTTTTGAATGTTTAAATAAAAATGAACATTTAACTTTTTTTCACAAAAAATTTAATTCAGCTCCAATTTGTTTTATTTTACCAAGGGTAACAGGAGAAAATGGACTGCAATCATTGTTGTACAATTTGTCCTGAGTACGCCAATACCCCACATGTGGGGGTAAACCACTGTTTGGGCGCATGGCACAGCTCGGAAGCGAAGGAGCGCCATTTGACTTTTCAATGCAAAATTGACAGGAATTGAGATGGGACACCATGTTTCGTTTGGAGAGCCCCTGATGTGCCTAAACATTGAAACCCCCCACAAGTGACACCATTTTGGAAAGTAGACCCCCTAAGGAACTTATATAGAGGTGTGGTGAGCTCTTTCACCCACCAAGTGCTTCACAGAAGTTTATAATGTAGAACCGTAAAAATAAAAAATCATATTTTTTCACACAAATTATCTTTTCGCCCCCAATTTTTTATTTTTCCAAGGGTAAGAGAAGAAATTGGACCCCAATAGTTGTTGTACAATTTGTCCTGAGTAAGCTGATATCCCATATGTGGGGGTAAACCACTGTTTGGGCGGATGGGAGAGCTCGGAAGGGAAGGAGCGCCGTTTGACTTTTCAATGCAAAATTGACAGGAATTGAGATGGGATGCCATGTTGCGTTTGGAAAGCCACTGATGTGCCTAAACATTGAAACCCCCCACAAGTGACACCATTTTGGAAAGTAGACCCCCTAAGGAACTTATCTAGAGGTGTGGTGAGCACTTTGACCCACCCAGTGCTTCACAGAAGTTTATAATGCAGAACCGTAAAAATAAAAAAATCATATTTTTTCACAAAAATTATCTTTTCGCCCCCAATTTTTTATTTTTCCAAGGGTAAGAGAAGAAATTGGACCCCAATAGTTGTTGTACAATTTGTCCTGAGTGCGCTGATACCCCATATGTGGGGGTAAACCACTGTTTGGGCGGATGGGAGAGCTCGGAAAGGAAGGAGCGCCGTTTGACTTTTCAATGCAAAATTAACAGGAATTGAGATGAGACGCCATGTTGCGTTTGCAGAGCCCCTAATGTACCTAAATAGTAGAAACCACTCACAAGTGACACCATTTTGGAAAGTAGACCCCCTAAGGAACTTATCTAGATGTGTGGTGAGCGCTTTGACCCACCAAGGGCTTCACAGAGGTTTATAATGGAGAGCCGTAAAAATAAAACAAAAATTTTTTCCCACAAAAATTATTTTTTAGCCCCCAGTTTTGTATTTTCCCGAGGGTAACAGGAGAAATTGGACCCAAAAATGTGTTGTCCAATTTGTCCTGAGTGCGCTGATACCCCATATGTGGGGGGAAACCACTGTTTGGGCGCATGGGAGGGCTCGGAAGGGAAGGAGTGCCATTTGAATGCAGACTTAGATGGAATGGTCTGCAGGCGTCACATTGCGTTTGCAGAGCCCCTAATGTACCTAAACAGTAGAAACCCCCCACAAGTGACACCATTTTGGAAAGTAGACCCCCTAAGGAACTTATCTAGATGTGTGGTGAGCGCTTTGACCCACCAAGGGCTTCACAGAGGTTTATAATGGAGAGCCGTAAAAATAAAACAAAATTTTTTTCCCACAAAAATTATTTTTTAGCCCCCAGTTTTGTATTTTCCCGAGGGTAACAGGAGAAATTGGACCCAAAAATGTGTTGTCCAATTTGTCCTGAGTGCGCTGATACCCCATATGTGGGGGGAAACCACTGTTTGGGCGCATGGGAGGGCTCGGAAGGGAAGGAGTGCCATTTGAATGCAGACTTAGATGGAATGGTCTGCAGGCGTCACATTGCGTTTGCAGAGCCCCTAATGTACCTAAACAGTAGAAACCCCCCACAAGTGACCCCATATTGGAAACTAGACCCCCCCGGGAACTTATCTAGATGTGTTGTGAGAACTTTGAACCCCAAGTGTTTCACTACAGTTTATAACGCAGAGCCGTAAAAATAAAAAATCTTTTTTTTCCCACAAAAATTATTTTTTAGCCCCCAGTTTTGTATTTTCCCAAGGGTAACAGGAGAAATTGGACCCCAACAGTTGTTGTCCTATTTGTCCTGAGTACGCTGATACCCCATATGTTGGGGTAAACCCCTGTTTGGGCACACGGGTGAGCTCGGAAGGAAAGAAGCACTGTTTTACTTTTTCAACGCAGAATTGGCTGGAATTGAGATCGGACGCCATGTCGCTTTTGGAGAGCCCCTGATGTGCCTAAACAGTGGAAACCCCCCAATTATAACTGAAACCCTAATCCAAACACTCCCCTAACCCTAATTCCAACGGTAACCCTAACCACACCTCTAACCCTGACACACCCCTAACCCTAATCCCAACCCTATTCCCAACTGTAAATGTAATCTAAACCCTAACTGTAACTTTAGCCCCAACCCTAACTGTAGCCCTAACCCTAGCCCTAACCCTAGCCCTAACCCTAGCCCCAACCCTAACCCTAGCCCTAGCCCTAACCCTAGCCCTAACCCTAGCCCTAACCCTAGCCCTAACCCTAGCCCTAACCCTAACCCTAGCCCTAACCCTAGCCCTAACCCTAACCCTAGCCCTAACCCTAACCCTAGCCCTAACCCTAGCCCTAACCCTAGCCCTAGCCCTAACCCTAGCCCTAACCCTAGCCCTAACCCTAACACTAGCCCTAACCCTAGCCCTAACCCTAGCCCTAACCCTAGCCCTAATGGGAAAATGGAAATAAATACATTTTTTTATTTTTCCCTAACTAAGGGGGTGATGAAGGGGGGTTTGATTTACTTTTATAGCGGGTTTTTTTAGCGGATTTTTATGATTGGCAGCCGTCACACACTGAAAGACGCTTTTTATTGCAAAAAATATTTTTTGCGTTACCACATTTTGAGAGCTATAATTTTTCCATATTTTGGTCCACACAGTCATGTGAGGTCTTGTTTTTTACGCGACGAGTTGACGTTTTTATTGGTAACATTTTCGGGCACGTGACATTTTTTGATCGCTTTTTATTCCGATTTTTGTGAGACAGAATGACCAAAAACCAGCTATTCATGAATTTCTTTTGGGGGAGGCGTTTATACCGTTCCGCGTTTGGTAAAATTGATAAAGCAGTTTTATTCTTCGGGTCAGTATGATTACAGCGACATCTCATTTATATCATTTTTTTATGTTTTGGCGCTTTTATACGATAAAAACTATTTTATAGAAAAAATAATTATTTTGGCATCGCTTTATTCTCAGGACTATAACTTTTTCATTTTTTTGCTGATGATGCTGTATGGTGGCTCGTTTTTTGCGGGACAAGATGACGCTTTCAGCGGTACCATGGTTGTTTATATCTGTCTTTTTGATCACGTGTTATTCCACTTTTTGTTCGGCGGTATGATAATAAAGCGTCGTTTTTTGCCTCGTTTTTTTTTTTTTTTTCTTACGGTGTTTACTGAAGGGGTTAACTAGTGTGCCAGTTTTATAGGGCGAGTCGATACGGACGCGGCGATACTAAATATGTGTACTTTTATTGTTTTTTTTTTTTTTTATTTAGATGAAGAAATGTATTTATGGGAATATTTTTTTTTTTTTTTCATTATTTAGGAATATTTTTTTTTAATTTTTTTTACACATTTGGAAAATTTTTTTTTTACTTTTTTACTTTGTCCCAGGGGGGGACATCACAGATCAGTGATCTGACAGTTTGCACAGCACTCTGTCAGATCACTGATCTGACATGCAGCGCTGCAGGCTTCACAGTGCCTGCTCTGAGCAGGCTCTGTGAAGCCACCTCCCTCCCTGCAGGACCCGGATCCGCGGCCATCTTGGATCCGGGACCTGGAGCAGGGAGGGAGGGCGGCAAGACCCTCGCAGCAACGCGATTACATCGCGTTGCTGCGGGGGTCTCAGGGAAGCCCGCAGGGAGCCCCCCTCCCTACGCGGTGCTTCCCTGCACCGCCGGCACATCGCGATCATCTTTGATCGCGGTGTGCCGGGGGTTAATGTGCCGGGGGCGGTCCGTGACCGCTCCTGGCACATAGTGCCGGATGTCAGCTGCGATAGGCAGCTGACACCCGGCCGCGATCGGCGCCGCTCCCCCCGTGAGCGCTGCCGATCGCATATGACGTACTATTGCGTCCTTGGGAAGTAGGGCCCACCCCCCATGGACGCAATAGTACGTCTGATGGCAGAAAGGGGTTAAGCATGGGGGTGGATCAATCATGCTTTGGAGTTGTGTTGCAGCCAATATGGCACGGGGAACATTTTACGGATAGAGGGAAGAATTGATTCAATTAAATTTCAACAAATTCTTGAAGCAAACATAACACATCTGTAAAAATGCTGAAGGTGAAAAGAGGAAGAGGAAGAGGCTGGCTTCTACACATGGAGAATAATCCTAAACACATGTCACAATCCACAATATAAGACCTCAAAAGGCACAAACTGAAGGTTTTACAATGGCCCTCACAGTCCCCTGATCTGATCATCATTGAAAATCTGTGGCAGAGGATGCAAGACGCCCCAGGAATCTCACAGAACAGGAGGAGTTCTCCAAGGAAGAATGGAGGAACATCCCTCAAACAAGAACTGAAAGATTATTTTCTGGCTACAAAACACATTTACAAGCTGTGATACTTGCAAAAGGAGGGGATACTAGGTACTAACCATGCAGGGTGCCCAAACTTTTCCATCAGGCCATTTTCCTTTTTGTAAAACGTTAAAGATGAAAATATAAATTTGTTTTTTGCCTAAAATACAAAGTAAATGTGTCATCTGTAACTTTAGACCTTTTAGAGATCATTTCATCTTCAACTTGATTAACTGTTCACGGTAACAGTAATTTTGGCGAGGCGTGCCCAAACTTTAACATGTCAATGTAGAACAAGGTTGATCTTTTCTGACATAACATCCATCATAGATCCTGATAATTGTATGAGGCCCACAAAAAGAAGGGTCCAGACAAGGTGGCCTTATCCCAGGACTGAGGATCAAATCGCCAAGCTGTCTCTGGTTCTTAGGGGGCATAACACTTTCTATACCTTAGAGGACCAGCAAAACTATAAATGACACATGAGTAGGACAAGACACCGTTAATGTTTTTGTGGTGGGGTCCAAAAGCTTCTCTCTCATCCTCTGGATCACACAGCTCTTCAATAAAGGATGGGAATATGGTACATCTACTTCATATTTTGGTTAATTCATTTTCGGGTGGGGGCCTGCTACACACGCAAAGAAAAGTCACTGCCAGAGGAATCTAGAGGATACACAGAAGGACAAGGGGGTCTGGAGAGCACTAAGGAGGACAGGGGCATCTGGAAGCACAAAGGAGGACCGGGGTGTCTGTGTCTGGAGGGCACCAAGGAGGACAGGGTAATCTGGAGGGCACCAAGGAGGACAGGGGTGTCTGGAAAGCACAAAGGAGGACCAGAGTGTCTGTGTCTGGAGGGCACAAAGGAGGACAGGGTAATCGTGTCTGGAGGGCACAAAGGAGGGCAATGGTGTCGGGAGGGCACAAAGGAGGACAGGGTAATCTGGAGGGCATCAACGAGGACATGGGTGTCTGGAGGGCACAAAGGAGGACAGGGGTGTCTGGAAAGCACAAAGGAGGACAGTGGTGTCTGTGTCTGGAGGGCACAAAGGAGGACAGGGTAATCGTGTCTGGAGGGCACAAAGGAGGGCAATGGTGTCTGGAGGGCACAAAGGAGGACAGGGTAATCTGGAGCTCACAAAGGAGGATAGAGGAGTCTAGAGGACACAAAGGAGTCTGGAGTAGTAGGAGAGGTGAATCTGGAGAACACAGAGGAGAACAGGGGAGTCTGGAGAACACGGGAGTCTGAAGGAGGGGACAACAGGTCAATTTGGGGAACACAGAGTAGTCTGGAGGACATAAAGGAGCCTGGAAAAGAAGGACAGAAAACTATGGAGGAAAGGAGGACAGAGGAGTCTGAAGGAGGGAAAGAGGAATCTAGTAGAAAACAGCGGAATTTGCGAAGAGGAGTACATAGGAATCTGGAGGGGTTAGATGTGTCTCACAGGGAACAGGAGCACTCGGCCCAGCGTTCCTGTATAAAGGGGATTTTGTGAGGACAGCTGTCGGCCACATGGTAACTCAGCTGACATTTAACTAATGTTTATGGGGGGGCCTTTAGAATTGGGGTCAATCAGCTTTAATTTTTACCTCTAGGCCCGACATCCTGTCTATTCCACAAGGATGGATTATGGGGGTACAAGCACCTCACTATTTTTTTCTTGGTTTGTAAGATGTGGGCAGCATGGTGGCGCAGTGGATAGCACAGCAGCCTTGCAGCACTGGAGTCCTGGGTTCAAGCCCCACTAAGGACAACATCTGCAAAGAGTTTGTATGTTCTCTCCGTGTTTGCGTGGGTTTCCTCCGGGTTCTCCTGTTTCCTCCCACATTCCAAAGACATACTGACAGGGAATCTAGATTGTGAGCCCCAACGGGGACAGTGATGATAATGTGTGCAAACTGTAAAGCGCTGCGGAATATGTTAGCGCTATATAAAAAAATAAAGATTAAATAAAGATTAGATTAAAATATGATAGAATAGGTGGTCCCTTTTTTTCCCACTCTGACCATTGCTGCCCCTCTGGATTCCAATGTTTGCAGCTCACGGAGCGTGTCCTGGATTTGTATTATCTCAGGTTCATAGGCACAGAAGCGAGACGCCTGGTACAGTACCCCCTGCGGGCAACTTTAACAAGTAAATTACCAGACATTCCCATTCTTCCAGATTCCTCCACATGATGTACACATTAGTTATAGGTTTTCAGTTCCTCCTAATGGGAAAAATTGAAAGGTTGTGCCAACGTCACAAGTCACAGCTTCAAGCTGCCATCGACTTTCACACTTACAGTGTAATTATTTGTCAAAGTGTCTCCCCCCTGCTATTACCTGATCATATAGTGATTGTTAAGATCAGAGGCGCCGTCCCCCCGCCGCCCCTCACATTGCATTACATAGACCCCTGCCCTCCGAGCAGCAGCCGCTCACAATTGTCTTTCTAAACCTTCAGGTCTTGTAAAACTTATCACTGGGGCTGAGAATAAAAAGCAAAGTGCGGCCGGTGGTAAATCCAGAGGAGGCTCCGCAGCTGGAGCAGCATTTATTGTATGTGAGAATTATTCATGACTCCTTCTATCGCTGATGGGCGCAGAACACATGGATTCTCCAGGAGGCAACGAAGATTTGTGTGATACCGGGGGCCGAGAGGATTAATAGCCTGTCCTGTGGGCAGCGTCTTCACGGGGAAGAAAGAACAGTATTTACTTACCCGGGAGCCCAGTCTGGATATAGAGAATATACTGCGTATACAATACCGAACATTATCTATATCTATATTACAGTATCTATCTATTATACATGCATTATCTATTATCTATCTACCATATTACAGTATCTATCTATTATATATGCATTATCTATTATCTATCTATATTATCTATTAGAAACAAAAAAAGGAACAGCACAGTATAAATTCTTATCTTCGGGTGCAAGGCCCCTAGACAATCCATCCAATGATTATCCAAACTTCATAGAATTCCAAAAAAGAGGCAGCACTCCATTGTTTCAGTGGAAAAAATGTGCAGGATTTTAATCAACCCACATGTCTGGGCGACGTTTCGGGCTACATATGAGCCTTTCTCAAGCCTACATTCTTGAGAAAGGCTCATTTGTAGCCGAAACGTCGCCCAGACATGTGGGTTGATTAAAATCCTGCACATTTTTTCCACTGAAACAATGGAGTGCTGCCTCTTTTTTGGAATTCTATATTATCTATAATATATGTATTATCTATTAAATATGTATTATCTATTATCTATCAATTATCGATCTATTATCCATCTATCCATTTCATATCTATTCAATAATTGTCTGATCATCTACCTAAATCCAGGGGCCCAATAGTGAAGGTCTGAAGTGAGGCCACCTGCCTGTGCCCCTACATACCCTTTGGCTGCTTTGTGGGGTCTCACTGGGGAGACAGGTGACTGTCCTTCTGTCTGACCACTTAGATGCTATGACCGATTTTCACCATGGCATCTAAGGGGGTAAACAGCTGAGGTCTGATCCTACCACGTGGGGTGTAGGATCAGCACGTGATCTCCTCTGTACAAATCCTTCTTAATTCTCAGGTACATATACAGTGGATGATGGGAGAATGGGCGGACGTCAGGCCCGACGTGGAAGCTCAGGGGTCCCGTAGCAGCGGCGTAGCCTGCGTACCCTTTGCTCTCGTATCACCCTTATCTGGATTCCTCTATGCCAGTCCCAATATCCCCCCTGTGATGTCCTCTCTGTAATGCCGGGGGCTGGCATGGTCGGCAGCTTGAACGTTTCTCTTTAGGATTTTCCTCCTCCTTAGAGAAGTTTCCTTGTGATTTCCCACTTGATCTTGACATCTTTTCTCTTCTTCTAGACGCAATTCCGCAGACTCTTCAGCTCTCGAGATGAAAGAACAGAATCTTCCAGATAACAAAAAAAAAACCTTCAGGTTGGGCGCAGACGGACGAGTTCGGGGAGCGGCAGCCATTCTTCTCATTTAGCGATAAGCTGCGCTCCCGAGAAACACAATCACTACAAATGGTGGCAATTTCCCCGGCCCTTCAATCATGGAGGACTTCCTGAGCGAGGCTCCGTATGCAGTGATGAGGCCTTGTGAGGAGGGGCCGCCATTATGGCATTAAGCCCTTTTTCATTCCTTCTTTCATATTTCCAAATCAATGCTGAGAGCCTCGGTTATGTGCAGAAAGCCAGCGAACACTACACACATAGTGAATAGATGTGCGGAGAGCTGCCTGCCAACGTGGAGGCAAGTGAGGCTACAGGAGGCAAGATCCAGGCCCGTGCCGCTCACAAGGGTGGGCAATAAGGAGCCGCACTAGACCAAGGGATGCCAGGGACCCCCAGACGCCACGTCTTCCCTGCAGAGGATTCACGTTATGTTCCAATGACAATTTCCCTGCAGAATAGTTTTCTAAATCTTATGATTATTGGCTTCAGGGGTCTCAGGGGCACAAACCCCTCTAGAGTATTATTCTGGGCAGTTTTATAAATTCTGGGTATTTTGAGGCATTATTACATGATGCTATTAATCTGGATACAGTGGGATATTATCTGGGCAATATAAGAAATGATCTGGACACTGAGGCATTTCTACGTGATAATAGTTATTTGTGCTCAACATGATGCTATTTATCTGGGCACTATGATACATTATCTGAGCACTTATGGGAGATTATCTGGGCCATTATTTGAGCACTAGATATATGTACCACTATTTATCTGGGCATAGTTTTACGGTTTGAGTATTCTGAAATATTAATTATGATCCACTATTTATCTGGGCAATATAAGAAATTATCTACAGTAGACACTGTGAGGCATTTCTATGTAGCAATAATTATTTGTGCACGGTGGGACATTACATGCTCAATTGTATTTGCGTATTGGATATACAGTATGTGACACTATTTATCTGGGCAATGTGAGGCATTTCTATGTGATAATAGTTATTTGTGCACGGTGGGACATTATATGGGTATTTGTAGTATTATTTGCACATTAGATATACAGTATGTGACACTACTTATCTGGGCAATGTGAGGCATTTTGATTGTATAATAGTTATTCGTGCACGGTGAGACATTACATGGGCATTTGTAGCATTATTTGCGCATTATACAGTATGTGACACTATTTATCTGGGCACTGTGTGATGCTATTCATCTGGGCAATGTGAGGCGTTTCTATATGATAATAGTTATTTGTGCACAGAGGGACATTTTATGGGCATTTGTAGCATTATTTGCCCATTAGATATACAGTATGTGACACTATCTGGGCACTGTGTGATGCTATTTATCTGGGCAATGTAAGGTGTTTCTATATGATAGTTATTTTTGCAAGTGGGACATTATATGGGCATTTGTAGCAGCATTTGAGCATTAGATATAGAGTATGTGACACTATTTATCTAGGCACTATGAGACATTATCTGAGCACTTATGGGAGATTATCTGGGCATTCTGGGGCATTATGTGAGCACTATCTACCACTATTTATCTGGGCATAGTTTTACGTTTTTTCGAGCATTCTGAGGCATTACTATGATCTACTATTTATCTGGGCACTGTGTGACATTATTTGAGCTCCGAGAAATATCTACTACTGTTTATGGACATTGTGTGATTGTATCTGGATTCTTGTTGATACTTTTCATGGAATATTTTTTACTTTTTTATGATTCCCACATTCCAATATTATTATGCAGTTATGATTATGGTTATTACATTATGGAGTGAGTTACATTTTGTGTATTTAGAGACAAATGTCAGTGATGAATATAACTTTCTGGGCCCATTATAACAATCAGAATCCAGGAGGAAGATCAACGTTCAATGTGTCCATAGATCTGGCCATATATTGCCCGACTGCCACATATTCTTTAACCGCTATTCACACTATAATATAGACTCGGGGAAGCGGTGCATGTAATACATTATGGGACTGCAGACCCTCGAGCCACATATAGAGACCCCAGTATTATTAATGGCATGTCAGGGTTGGGCACACATTAGAATACAATGTAACAATCCCGGTAACACAGTGTCCAGATACAATTAGCATTGACTTTCTTGGCCGGGCGCCACTTTCTCATGTTCTTTAATGATGTGATTCTCTTAGTCTTTGTCCAGTAGTTTCACTCGTTGGGATGTTTTTTCCTGGAAGTGTTAGTATTGATCAGCATCTGTAATATGGACTCTATTTCTGACTGCAGCGGTTATTTATCACATTATATTTGCCGCTGTATATTTATACCGTATATCTACATGGACGCGAGCGTCTATAATTTATAATGATGATCCCTCCGGGCAGAGATGATATGACATTTACTGGTTATGCTATTGAGCGATGTGTGAACTGCGCACGGCGCTCGCTATGGGCAAATACAAAGCAATCGATGGCGGCCACTCGGCAAGGCTTGTAATCAGCAACAAAGCAATGCTGCAGCTTTATAGTAGACTGCCCCCAATGCTGCAGCTTTATAGTAGACTGCCCCCAATGCTGCAGCCTTATAGTGGACTGCCCCCAATGCTGCAGCCTTATAGTGGACTGCCCCCAATGCTGCAGCCTTATAGTGGACTGCCCCCAATGCTGCAGCCTTATAGTGGACTGCCCCCAATGCTGCAGCTTTATAGTGGACTGCGCCCAATGCTGCAGCCTTATAGTGGACTGCCCCCAATGCTGCAGCTTTATAGTAGACTGCCCCCAATGCTGCAGCTTTATAGTAGACTGCCCCCAATGCTGCAGCTTTATAGACTGCCTCCAATGCTGCAGTCTTATAGTAAACTGCCCCCACTGCTGCAGCTTTATAGTAGACTGCCCCCAATGCTGCAGCTTTATAGTAGACTGCCTCCAATGCTGCAGTCTTATAGTAAACTGCCCCCACTGCTGCAGCTTTATAGTAGACTGCCCCCAATGCTGCAGCTTTATAGTAGACTGCCCCCACTGCTGCAGGCTTATAGTGGACTGCCCCCAAATGCTACAGCTTTATAGTAGACTGCCCCCAATGCTGCAGTCTTATAGTAGATTGCCCCAATGCTGCAGCCTTATAGTGGACTGCCCCAAATGCTGCAGCCTTATAGTGGACTGCCCCTAATGCTGCAGCCTTATAGTGGACTGCCCCCAATGCTACAGCCTTATAGTGGACTGCCTCCAATGCTGCAGCTTTATAGTAGACTGCCCCTAATGCTGCAGCCTTATAGTGGACTGCCCCCAATGCTGCAGCTTTATAGTGGACTGCCCCTAATGCTGCAGCCTTATAGTGGACTGCCCCCAATGCTGCAGCCTTATAGTAGACTGCCCCTAATGCTGCAGCCTTATAGTGGACTGTCTCCAAAGCTGCAGCCTTATAGTGGACTGCCCCCAAAGCTGCAGCCTTATAGTGGACTGCCCCCAAAGCTGCAGCCTTATAGTGGACTGCCCCCAAAGCTGCAGCCTTATAGTGGACTGCCCCCAAAGCTGCAGCCTTATAGTGGACTGCCCCCAAAGCTGCAGCCTTATAGTGGACTGCCTCCAAAGATGCAGCCTTATAGTGGACTGCCCCCAAAGCTGCAGCCTTATAGTGGACTGCCCCCAATGATGCAGCCTTATAGTGGACTGCCCCCAAAGCTGCAGCCTTATAGTGGACTGCCCACAAAGCTGCAGCCTTATAGTGGACTGCCCCCAAAGCTGAAGCCTTATAGTGGACTGCCTCCAATGATGCAGCCTTATAGTGGACTGCCTCCAAAGCTGCAGCCTTATGGTGGACTGCCCCCAAAGCTGCAGCCTTATAGTGGACTGCCTCCAAAGATGCAGCCTTATAGTGGACTGCCTCCAAAGCTGCAGCCTTATAGTGGACTGCCCCCAAATGCTACAGCTTTATAGTAGACTGCCCCCAATGCTGCAGTCTTATAGTAGATTGCCCCAATGCTGCAGCCTTATAGTGGACTGCCCCAAATGCTGCAGCCTTATAGTGGACTGCCCCTAATGCTGCAGCCTTATAGTGGACTGCCCCCAATGCTACAGCCTTATAGTGGACTGCCTCCAATGCTGCAGCTTTATAGTAGACTGCCCCTAATGCTGCAGCCTTATAGTGGACTGCCCCCAATGCTGCAGCTTTATAGTGGACTGCCCCTAATGCTGCAGCCTTATAGTGGACTGCCCCCAATGCTGCAGCCTTATAGTAGACTGCCCCTAATGCTGCAGCCTTATAGTGGACTGTCTCCAAAGCTGCAGCCTTATAGTGGACTGCCCCCAAAGCTGCAGCCTTATAGTGGACTGCCCCCAAAGCTGCAGCCTTATAGTGGACTGCCCCCAAAGCTGCAGCCTTATAGTGGACTGCCCCCAAAGCTGCAGCCTTATAGTGGACTGCCCCCAAAGCTGCAGCCTTATAGTGGACTGCCTCCAAAGATGCAGCCTTATAGTGGACTGCCCCCAAAGCTGCAGCCTTATAGTGGACTGCCCCCAATGATGCAGCCTTATAGTGGACTGCCCCCAAAGCTGCAGCCTTATAGTGGACTGCCCACAAAGCTGCAGCCTTATAGTGGACTGCCCCCAAAGCTGAAGCCTTATAGTGGACTGCCTCCAATGATGCAGCCTTATAGTGGACTGCCTCCAAAGCTGCAGCCTTATGGTGGACTGCCCCCAAAGCTGCAGCCTTATAGTGGACTGCCTCCAAAGATGCAGCCTTATAGTGGACTGCCTCCAAAGCTGCAGCCTTATAGTGGACTGCCCCCAATGCTGCAGCCTTATAGTGGACTGCCCCCAAAGCTGCTGCCTTATAGTGGACTGCCCCCAATGCTGCAGCCTTATAGTGGACTGCCCCCAATGCTGCAGCCTTATAGTGGACTGCCCCCAAAGCTGCTGCCTTATAGTGGACTGCCCCCAAAGCTGCTGCCTTATAGTGGACTGCCCCCAAAGCTGCAGCCTTATAGTGGACTGCCTCCAAAGATGCAGCCTTATAGTGGACTGCCCCCAATGCTGCAGCCTAATAGTGGACTGCCCCCAATGCTGCAGCCTTATAGTGGACTGCCCCCAATGCTGCAGCCTTATAGTGGACTGCCCCCAATGCTGCAGCCTTATAGTGGACTGCCCCCAATGCTGCAGCCTTATAGTGGACTGCCCCCAATGCTGCAGCCTTATAGTGGACTGCCCCCAATGCTGCAGCCTTATAGTGGACTGCCCCCAATGCTGCAGCCTTATAGTGGACTGCCCCCAATGCTGCAGCCTTATAGTGGACTGCTCCCAATGCTGCAGCCTTATAGTGGACTGCTCCCAATGCTGCAGCCTTATAGTGGACTGCTCCCAATGCTGCAGCCATATAGTGGACTGCCCCCAATGCTGCAGCCTTATAGTGGACTGCTCCCAATGCTTCAGCTTTATAGTGGACTGCCCCCAATGCTGCAGCCTTATAGTGGACTGCTCCATACTGAATATCATAAAGTACTGCAGCGGCCAAGTGTTACCACTGGAGCAGTGCAGCTATAGAGAAGCCCCCAATCACGCAGGGTCACCATGTGGTTTTATTCCAACACATAGAACATGTAACCTTGTATCCGTATAGTCCTCTGCATTGTTTTTTTTTTTTATAATGCCACTAATAATGCACAGCCGGGGGCGAGCGTGCACACGGAAACTCTCGTTTCCGCCACAGAGGTCAGATGGGCTAGATGAGCATTTATAAATTCCCACTCACTCGTTGTACATTCATCCTCGGTGGCTTCCAGGGAGCTCCGAGATCTGCTGTGTAGTTTATGCTTTTGTTTCCAACTTTTCCTAAATATCACAATTTTTTAAAGGTTGTAACCCCTTAAATATTCCTGTATAATCTGTATTTCTTGTTTGGAGGGTGAAGTGACAAAAAACAGAGATCAAGGAAAAGAGACTGATGTGAATTTTTATATATATATTTTATTATTTTTGTACTGCTTGCCTTCGGTAAGTTCTTTAACCAGCGAGATCGCTTCTATTATATACACTGCAACACATCCCGGGCTTCATAGGTGTACAAACATGGCAGTCATGGGGCCCTTCATTAAGCCCCTCAGCTCCCAAGACAATGCCATTGACATGATGCCGATGGTTGAATGGGGGATGGAAGGATCGAAGGGACATGTTCCTCCAGTCTTAGTCTCTTAAATTAGTTTTCCTCAACTCCAGTCCTCAAGCCCCACCAACAGATCATGTTTTTAGGATTTACTTAAAATTGGACATATGATGAAATTGTCACCTGTGCTATTCTAAAAACGGCCTGAAAACAAGATCTTCTGGTGGGGCTTGAGGACTGGGGTTGAGGAACACTGATTAACAGCAGCATCCAAGAAGTTAGGCTACGTTCACATTAGCGTTGCGTCGGGCGCAGGTTTGGAGATGCATGCGTCATGCGCCCCTATATTTAACATGGGGGCGCATGGACATGCGTTGTCTTGCGTTTTGTGACGCATGCGTCATTTTTGGCGCAAGCGTCAGGGCGCAGAGGACGCAGCATGTTGCTTTTTTTTTTGCGTCCAAAAATCAAGCCAAAAATGGACGCATGTGTCACAAAACAATGAGTTTTTGCATGCGTTGTGTCGCCGACGCAACACAACAACGCAAATGTGAACGTAGCCTTAAACTGCTGCAATCATTGCTAGCTGCATTTTCAGCATTTAGACTCAGGTGCCGGCTGTATGACACATCTCCTGCCATACACAGTAAATGCTAATGTGGCAAATTGTAACCTGTACAGAGTGGCCCCTCAGACACCGTGAGCCCTGGCTATTACCTGTGTGGATGCTTCACAGACTACAGTATCCGTGAAGGTCCTAGTGAAGGGGTTCAGCTGGCCGTCAATGGTTGAACAATGAAACGTTCGGCACTTTTCTATGATATTTGTGCTTCCTAAAACTTTTCATCTCTATTTACTGTTTGTAAACAATAACGTTCTGGAGGGTTTGATACAATGTATCCAGTGTGGACACAGCAGCACTCAGACTCTACTCTTTGCCCAACACACCTGAACTGTACTGATACATTGTAGCAAGCCCATCAGCGGTGAGATTAGAACTAGGTCAAGACTTGTTTACAGCCTACAAATATACAGAATATTTACCGTCTTGTAAAAAATGGTGAGAATTTCATCCATTAAGTCGCCAAGCCTCAAGATGGGGAAAAAAAATGGTGAGAAACTGAAACACAAAGTATATTACAAAGTTGCCGGTCTACATTACGGGAGCCGTAGTGGCCATGTTTCTAGTTTGCCATCACTATCCCAGCTTTAGCGTTTGCACTTGGGCTCTGATCTCTCGCAGACAACCATCATCCCATAACCTGAGCTTTTTGCTCCACCAACAATTCCTACTTGGCTGCAGTGAAGCTGAAAGAATCCAGGAGACGGGAGCAAACAATCTGTGCACAAGAGATGTGCAGAAAAATGTAAATAGGTTTTATGTAGCATGACCGAAGCCATCCAGACACAGATCCATCTTATCCCAGGCAGACTCCTCTACCACCGCGGAGCCATATTTCCCCAAACTACAGAATTCCGCTGCAGGCTTTTAGCAGCTGCACAGTGATTCAAGAGCGAACCATTATCCTTAGGAAATACATTAATATAAAGCAGCGCTCCTCTCTCCTCCTGTAACAAATTCAGCATTTCCCTTCAACTTTGCAACAACTATTCGGAAAAATTCATTCAATTATAAATGGCTTCGCTGGCAGGTAAAAGAGCAGTCTATAAGGGGATAAGTCAGCCCCCTGTTCTGGCTTCACCTGCATGAAACTGGAATGTCCAGATATCCGAGCAAATGTATAAAAAGCACTGACAAAATAGGAGCAGATCTTCATACCAGTGAGGAAGGGGATTGGTTCCATTCTTGTTCCATGGGAGGCTATCCTTCACACAGACTTTGGGGTGACACTCGGGGACACTCAGTACCCCTGTAAACAGCACACATTATGGCATATGTTAGGGCACATTGCGTCATGTAATGGCACACATTATGGCACGTTACAACACACAATTAGGGCACATGTTACGACACATTCTGACACACATCATGGCATTCATTACTATTATTATTTATTTATATAGCAGCATTGATTCCATGGTGCTGTACATGAGAAGGGGTTACATACAAGTTAGGCTTCTTTCACACTAGCGTCGGGCTCGGCCCGTCGCAGTGCGTCGGGCCGAGGTTACCGACGCTAGTGTTGTCTCCGCCGCACAACGGGTGCAGCGGATGCTGCTTTTCAGCGCATCCGCTGCCCCATTGTGATGTGCGGGGAGGTGGGGGCGGAGTTCCATCCGCGTATGCGCGGTCGGAAAAGACGGTCCGTCGGCTGCAAAAAACGTTACATGGAACGCTTTTTGCGGCCGACAGGCCGCCACAACACGGCGCAACCGTCACGCGACGGTTGCGACGTGTGGCAATCCGTCGCAATGCGTCGCGTAATGTTAGTCAATGGAGAAAAAACGCATCCTGCAAACACCTTTGCAGGATGCGTTTTTTTCTGCAAAATGACGCATTGTGACGGATTGCAGTTAACGCTAGTGTGAAAGTAGCCTTACAAATATCACTTACAGTAAACAAACTAACAATGACGGACTGATACAGAGGGGCGAGGACCCTGCCCTTGCAGGCTCACATTCTACGTTACGGCGCACGTTACGGCACATTATCATAACTTGTACACCTTTTCGTGATGTGGAGGAGCGCATGGAGCTCACCAACAATAGTTACATTTGTCAGATCCTGAGATCAATACACTGGAAACAAAAATCAAACTCTCTCTAGTCATGATAGCTTGTTACACTGTGTCAGTGCAACCAAAATGGCTCAGTCTGACATCTGGGCTGGTTAACTCACAGAAGCAATTGTGCCAATCTGTCAGCTGAGAAAATATTAGGTCAGGATGAGTGTTCAAACACTTGATACAAACAAGAAGCTACCAACAGCAAGAAATTATATTGAAAACGAGGACTTCAAAAGCAAAACAGATTACAGAGCTGGTGGGATTATGCTTCATTTAAGGGATGCAGGCGCTGTAACTCCTGATGACTTTGCAAGAGCCGGATTACAAATTGGTGCTGGGGCTGCTCCGTCTGAGGAGAAGACTCAGGGTATGTGCACACATTGCGGATTCTCTGCGGATCCGCAGCGTTTTTTGAGGTGCAGAAACACTGCAGATCCGCAAATGATTTACAGTACAATGTAAATCAATGAGAAAAAAAAAAATGCTGTGCACACTTTGCGGAAAATCCCAGGCGGAAACGCTGCGGTTTAAAAGAAGTAGCATGTCACTTCTTTTTTGTGAATCTGCAGTGGTTTTGCACCCATTCCATTATAGAAAACCGCAGGGGTAAAAAACGCAGCAAATCCGCAAGAAAACCGCACAAAAAACGCTGCGGAACGGCACAAAAAACAAGACAAATCCGCAGGTGCGTTTTCTGCCAGGAGAGGCAGAATCCGCACCAGAAATTCCTAAGGCTAATCGTGTGCACCTAGCCTCAGAGCAGTGACTGCGTAAAATGTCAGGCGGATCACGGAGAGAGGATAGACCTGTCAGGCATAGACCAGCGGCCGGCTTGGGGCAGGCAATAGTGAGAGCGCAGGAAAGTTGTTAGTGTTTTTCCCTCTCTGCTGCACTTCTGACTCATTGGCGGAAACTTAAAACAACAGATTTTTCTAAGGCTATGTGCACACTGGTTTTTTGAGTTTTGGAGTAGAAACTGAGCGGAAACTCTCCAAATCCTCCTCCATGTCTCAAACGCCTCAAAAACGTTGAGTTTCTGCTCAGTTCCAAAAACTGAGGAGTCCAGGTGCACATAGTCCAGAATTTCATATCTAAATTCTGCAGCAAGAAAAGGATTTAATCAGCTTTAAAGGGATTTACACACATTTAGTGAGGGATATAATATTCTATTGACAGGTTATCTAGAAAGCAGCATAAGATGAGGTGGATGTACTGAAGAAGTGGTGTCCACATGGCCACCAGGACCAGTACTCCTAATCCCCCTTATTCTGCATCCCACAGTAATAATCCCACAAGCAGCTTCTTCGCTCACTTCCTCCGGTCTCGTCCTACAGAATTCATCTTTATTTCCCTGTTACATATTGCGGAGATACATCCTGCTTCAGTAATGGATGCAGATAACACACCGGGTTCAGGGCTTGTTATCGGTCACTCCATCCGATAACCCAACTATAAGCCCCAGTAATTGTCCTTGGGCTGAGTCACGAATCCTCTGTCCTATAAGTCGGTGCTATGATCTGCTGTGCAGCCATCAGGGCTCACATAATGAACTCCTTCCTGACATCAGTCCATTCTGCCATTAATAAGTGCAGGGCTCCACGCGGTAAGTAACGAGGAATATGAATTCCCATTAGCAGCCCGACACCTCTATAAATCTGCATAAGTGCTCTGTAAAGCTTTTCTGTATCACTGCCATTAAGCACTGTATGGCCATCACACATCCCACTATTTACATAGCATCCACTATATATACAGTGGGGCAAAAAAGTATTTAGTCAGTCAGCAATAGTGCAAGTTCCACCACTTAAAAAGATGAGAGGCGTCTGTAATTTACATCATAGTTAGACCTCAATTATGGGAGACAAACTGAGAAAAAAAAATCCAAAAAATCACATTGTCTGTTTTTTTAACATTTTATTTGCATATTATGGTGGAAAATAAGTATTTGGTCAGGAACAAAATTTCATCTCAATACTTTGTAATATATCCTTTGTTGGCAATGACAGAGGTCAAACGTTTTCTGTAAGTCTTCACAAGGTTGCCACACACTGTTGTTGGTATGTTGGCCCATTCCTCCATGCAGATCTCCTCTAGAGCAGTGATGTTTTTGGCTTTTCGCTTGGCAACACGGACTTTCAACTCCCTCCAAAGGTTTTCTATAGGGTTGAGATCTGGAGACTGGCTAGGCCACTCCAGGACCTTGAAATGCTTCTTACGAAGCCACTCCTTCGTTGCCCTGGCGGTGTGCTTTGGATCATTGTCATGTTGAAAGACCCAGCCACGTTTCATCTTCAATGCCTTTGCTGATGGAAGGAGGTTTGCACTCAAAATCTCACGATACATGGCCCCATTCATTCTTTCATGTACCCGGATCAGTCGTCCTGGCCCCTTTGCAGAGAAACAACCCCAAAGCATGATGTTTCCACCACCATGCTTTACAGTAGGTATGGTGTTTGATGGATGCAACTCAGTATTCTTTTTCCTCCAAACACGACAAGTTGTGTTTCTACCAAACAGTTCCAGTTTGGTTTCATCAGACCATAGGACATTCTCCCAAAACTCCTCTGGATCATCCAAATGCTCTCTAGCAAACTTCAGACGGGCCCGGACATGTACTGGCTTAAGCAGTGGGACACGTCTGGCACTGCAGGATCTGAGTCCATGGTGGCGTAGTGTGTTACTTATGGTAGGCCTTGTTACATTGGTCCCAGCTCTCTGCAGTTCATTCACTAGGTCCCCCCGCGTGGTTCTGGGATTTTTGCTCACCGTTCTTGTGATCATTCTGACCCCACGGGGTGGGATTTTGCGTGGAGCCCCAGATCGAGGGAGATTATCAGTGGTCTTGTATGTCTTCCATTTTCTAATTATTGCTCCCACTGTTGATTTCTTCACTCCAAGCTGGTTGGCTATTGCAGATTCAGTCTTCCCAGCCTGGTGCAGGGCTACAATTTTGTTTCTGGTGTCCTTTGACAGCTCTTTGGTCTTCACCATAGTGGAGTTTGGAGTCAGACTGTTTGAGGGTGTGCACAGGTGTCTTTTTATACTGATAACAAGTTTAAACAGGTGCCATTACTACAGGTAATGAGTGGAGGAAAGAGGAGACTCTTAAAGAAGAAGTTACAGGTCTGTGAGAGCCAGAAATCTTGATTATTTGGTCAGAAACAAACACTTATTTTCCACCATAATATGCAAAAAAAATGATAAAAAAACAGACAATGTGATTTTCTGGATTTTTTTTCTCAGTTTGTCTCCCATAGTTGAGGTCTACCTATGATGTAAATTACAGACGCCTCTCATCTTTTTAAGTGGTGGAACTTGCACTATTGCTGACTGACTAAATACTTTTTTGCCATATATATATATATATATATATATATATATATATATATATATATATATATATATATATATATATATACACACACGTATATATATATATATATACACACACATATATATATATATATATATATATATATATATATATATATATATACACACACACACATATATATATATATACACATATATATATATATACACATATATATATATATACACATATATATATATATACACATATATATATATATACACATATATATATATATATATATATATATATATATATATATATATATATATATATATATATATATATATAATTGTCATCATCAGTCATCGGTAACAGTAATGTGCAGGCACGCGCCCTGCACACACTGCACTTAGTGGTGGAGCCCCCTAAGAGGTATAATAGCGCTTGAATGGTTATTTTCCATACAGATGACCCTGTGGCTGCCGCCAGTTGCTCAGATGACTCGTTCCTCATGGGCAGATCTACCTGCTCCTCATGGGCGGATCTGCCTGCTCCTCATGGGCGGATCTGCCTGCTCCTCATGGGCGGATCTGCCTGCTCCTCATGGGCGGATCTGCCTGCTCCTCATGGGCGGATCTGCCTGCTCCTCATGGGCGGATCTACCTGCTCCTCCTGCATCTGGAATCTATCTCCATGCGCCCTGGATGTGGAAACTGAATAAAAGCTTTATGTAAACAGAACAGTTTTCTCAACTTTTTAACAGATTTTAGGAGGAATTTATCAAAGATTTCACACTAGTTTTCAGGGGGTTCATAAGGTGGCGAAAAGTTTATTTTTCTATGTGCAAAAAGTTGTGACTTGTTGGTTTCTTACTCTCAGGGTTTTTTTTTTTGGTTTTTTTAAAGTGGGTTGGAAAGTGAGAGTAGTGAGCTATGGAAAATGTTTAAGCCAAGTTTCTAAGTTGCAACTTTTTAAAGTAATAAAACTTTTTAAAAAAGTGAAAAAACAACTCCAGATGGCAGCGAAGGATATAAACATGCATAATGGTTATCAAATACTTTGATAAATTTGGTGCAAAAAAAATTGCAACGCAGCCTCATGGAAAACAGACATTAAGTATTCTGCTCATGATAAATTGATGTTTTAGTTCTTGACATTTTCATGATTTCTCTTAGCCGTCAGTGAATGTGGACATACATCTGGAGGAATAAAGCAACACGTATCCTAGCTACCAGGTCAGTCTAAATACATTATACATCAACAGAACTAATCTCAGGTCCCATTAGTTTGTTACAATGTGTCAGTGCAGGTAAAATGTATCCATCTGTAACCACAATTAGGGCACGTGCACACTAAGTATTTGGGGCAGAAATTTCTGCATCTCTTGGCAGCAGGATATACATTTGTTTTTTGCTACGTTCATACTGCATTTTCTACTTGTGTTTCGGTGCAGATTTTCCTCAGCTCATTATGGCGAAATCTGCATCAAAAACGCTGAAAAAATTGACACGAAATCTGCAAGTCACAAATAAGCACCGTGCGCACGAGACTTCAGGATTCACATTCATTTTGCCGACATCAGGAAACCCTTCAGGTTTTGTGACAAAGCAGCACTGGAAAAAAAAAAAAAAGCAAAAAAATGCAACGTGTGCGCACAGTCTTATTGTCTACACTCGATACAACTGTTACAGACTCTCAGCTGTGAAAAGTATTTCCTTATATTTACACTGGACAAATTGTTGCTGAAATGTCCCATTCATCTGAATGGAGATTGCACAAATCCATCTTTTGCTGCCAAAGCAACTCCATTAGGATGAATGGTTCTCGTTTTCAGTTGCAAAAAATGTCAACCCCTCCACCCCCGGATATAAGGAATTATGTTTCCATTCACTGACAGCAAGTCTTTAAACAATTTATTAGGAGGCTTTATATTATTCCCACACATCGATGTCGCCTCTGTGAAGTGTATGGCAGGTTTCAGCCTGCGGGGCGCCTGCGGGGTCCACATGGCTCCTCGTCCTGGTCGCCTTCATTGACATTCCCTCCATCTCATCCTAATAGAGCAGTCAGTTAATGGCATGTATGGCCTCCTCCGTCAGCCTCACTCCGCAGGGAAGATTACATTGTGAGCCGGCAGGAATTCCCAGCACGCCCAGCATAGCGGAATATCGTACATTTCATTTCACTCGGTTTAAGCTCCGATGCATTCAGCGTTCCCAGTCCGGGCACAGAATAATTTGCTGGAAATATTAAGTAACTCCGGAGCATCGTTCAGGTGTTGGCGGATGAGTTACACCGCGACAAAGTGGCTAATTTAATGAAAGTGAAATTGGACGATCTGGGGAGCGGCCGAACCGTGGATGGAAAGGCATCAATATGATGAATATCCGGCGGAGTAATGTGGCGGCATGCATATTGCATAGCGGGCGACATATAGGTTTCTCATTTAGGCTTCTTTAGCCTTGAACGCCCAGAGGAGAAGTCAGGAGCCGGAGAAGTGCTCTGATGATTGCCTGAAATCCACGCAACCATATGAGCTAAAATCCGACTTTGGCTGAGAAGGGACATATAGGGTCTGATAATTGACTTCTATGGACTTAAAGGGACAGTCCACCCAATACAAGCGGAAGATAGGAGTCCCAATGCTTCTCAGTCCACGTTTCTGGGACACTAAAGTAACAGCCGATGTGGCCACCCCTGTGATTTTCAGATGGGTACTCAGATGTCTTAGGCCAGTCTCACACGTCCAGATAATTCCGGTACCGGAATTATCCGCATCCGTGTGTCCGTGTGCTTACGCTGAACATCAGTGTGGCACACGTGCGGCAGCCGTGTGCCGCCCGTGTGCCAACTGGATACCACACGGACCGTGCAGGAGACAGCGCTACAAGTAAGCGCTGTCCCCTGCATCTGGTGCTGAAGCCGCCATTCATATCTTCTTTCCAGCAGCGTTCGCTGTGGAGAAGATATGAAAAACCCTTTTTTTTTTCCCTTGTTTAAAATAAAGATCCCTGTCCCCTATAGCGATATAATGTCCTAAAGCGCCTACATAATATTCCAACACAATGCCAAAAACAGTGCCATAAATAATATCGCTACATAGTAATTACCGGTAATCCCACATAGTGATAACAAACTAGATATGGAATGTGCTGGATATATCCACATTGCAATACTATGCTAAAAAAGAGAACCATACATAATACCGCCATATAGTACATACTTAATAGTCTTCCTATAGTGTCACAATATCATAGATTTTTAAGAAATGTAAATATTTTATATGGTTTGTGAAGTATCTGAATAATATTAACATACATTGCTAAACATAATACTGCAACAAAGTTCAAATTATTAGTAAAAAAATGTCAAAGTAACCCCACTATATAATGTGTATAAATATACAAGATCGTTCTTGAAGAATCTACATCATGTAGTACACTGCTAAACAGCATCATATATTGTCTGTATAATACTGCCGCATAGTGCATACATTACCGAAAACAGTGTCAAAATTACAAAGCTCTGCAATTGTCGAATGACAAACAGTGCTACATAGCATTATAACCGAGTTCCTCCATGATAGCATCATACAATATCTGCATAATTATCCCATACAGTGTCAACATATGTATGTTACACCACCATACAGTGCTAAATAATAATGGTACAGAATATATGATCGTGCCAGACAGTAATTGATGCATGAAATTTCACAATAACAAAGCTGGTGATATCCAAACAGGTTATATGGGTCGTAAATAAATAATATCACCATGTATATAGTGCTTAGTAATAGTGCTGTAAAGTACCGACATAATAGTGAAATACAATAACTACATAACGGACCTATATAATGCAGAAATAACAAACAATACTATATGTAATGCCCATGTAAATGTGCCACAGTTAATAAATAATACTACCATTCAGTGCTAAATAATAGTGCTACAAAGCACCTATATAATAGTGTCCTGTGATACCTACATGACTGTTATTACAGTAACAAAATAACAGTAATGTAAAACGTGTTTCATGGTTCCGAAATAATATCGCTATATAGTGATAAAAGTGTTATGCGTAATACTGTCATATAGTGACCCATAAATACCAGGCAGTGCAAAAATTACTGAGCTTTCGAATGCTGAAGTGCTACAAAGGTAACATAGTAACATAGTAACATAGTTGGTAAGGCCGAAAAAAGACATTTGTCCATCCAGTTCAGCCTATATTCCATCATAATAAATACCCAGATCTACGTCCTTCTACAGAACCTAATAATTGTATGATACAATATTGTTCTGCTCCAGGAAGACATCCAGGCCTCTCTTGAACCCCTCGACTGAGTTCGCCATCACCACCTCCTCAGGCAAGCAATTCCAGATTCTCACTGCCCTAACAGTAAAGAATCCTCTTCTATGTTGGTGGAAAAACCTTCTCTCCTCCAGACGCAAAGAATGCCCCCTTGTGCCCGTCACCTTCCTTGGTATAAACAGATCCTCAGCGAGATATTTGTATTGTCCCCTTATATACTTATACATGGTTATTAGATCGCCCCTCAGTCGTCTTTTTTCTAGACTAAATAATCCTAATTTCGCTAATCTATCTGGGTATTGTAGTTCTCCCATCCCCTTTATTAATTTTGTTGCCCTCCTTTGTACTCTCTCTAGTTCCATTATATCCTTCCTGAGCACCGATGCCCAAAACTGGACACAGTACTCCATGTGCGGTCTAACTAGGGATTTGTACAGAGGCAGTATAAGGTCATAATTAATGCTTCTGAATTCTTACAACGCATGCACTGCACACTTTCAGGATTCTCCCTTGCCGATGACAAGAGTGGACGGTCATGTCAGCACACGTATGCGATTTCAATACTTCTGGCCACATGCCAACTAGACTTGTTCTGCTTCGCTCAACTCATTTTCATTAAGTAAGGCTATGCACGTTTTGTCAGCACGTGACCGCATGTATGTAAATCGCCGGCACAAAAGAATCCTGACAGTGTCCAGTGCGCAGTGTGAGAACTCAGAAGTCTGCAGTCACAAAAAATGACTGCAGACTTATCACAAACCTGGACATCCCCTTTAATGCTCCTAACAAATAAAAATATGAGAATTAGTATCACAAAAACCATGTACATGAAGATACCTTATAGATGAAGGACTCCAGACACAACATCTTTCATTTTATCTTCATTTTGTCCAGACGCCATGATGAATCTTCTCTCCCACAGCCGTCTCCGCAGACTCCCATCTTCTCCAGTCTTGTGCAGCACATCCCCACATGACGCCCTTAAAGAAACCAGAGTCATTATAATGCTCCCGAATAACAATAATTTCCCCTCACTATATTCTCTGCACAAAATATGACCCTCACACTGCCCCTCCTATGGTACATGCCCGCCACACTGCCCTCTCCTTTCTATATTGGGACTCCTCTTCACTCTGTCCCCCCTATAGGGCCCAGTCTCTATACTGTGGCCCCTCACCACACTCCCCCTCCATGGCTGTGACCTTACACTTTTCACCCATGCTATCCCGCCACACTACTCAGTCTTTATTCTGTGCCCACTCACACTCCCCCCATACTGTCTGTAAATTATTCCTTGCCTCCTCATGCTGTCTTCTCTCACATCCACCTGCTAACCAAACTGTCACTTCACAAATCCCTGACTCCCCATGCTGTGTCTGCACCAATCCCCCACTCCCCATACTGTGTCTGCACCAATCCCCCACTCCCCATACTGTGTCTGCACCAATCCCCCACTCCCCATACTGTGTCTGCACAAATCCCCCACTCCCCATACTGTGTCTGCACAAATCCCCCACTCCCCATACTGTGTCTGCACCAATCCCCCACTCCCCATACTGTCTACACCAATCCCCCACTCCCCATACTGTGTCTGCACCCATCCCCCATACTGTTTCCTAATATATGCCCCCCATCTTCCCACTTGCCCCACATACTGTGGTTTCAAATCTTTCCTGTTTTCCATATTGTCTCTGCACCTGTCCCTCCCTTGCTCCCCAAACTTGTCCTCAAATCTCTCCCCCCTCCTGTTACACTAAGTCTTTCCATACAGAATAAATAGAGCAAATCTTCCTCCACACAATAAATCCCCCCATGAAGTAAGCCTTCCCCCACAGAATCCTCCTCACAGAATAAATCCCCCACACACACACACACACACAAATAAATCCCACACACACACAGAATAAATCCCCCACACACACAGAATAAACCCCCCACACACACAGAATAAACCCCCCACACACACAGAATAAATCCCCCCCACACATACACACACACACAGAATAACCACACAGAATAAATCCCCCACACACACACAGAATAAATCCCCCCCACACACACACAGAATAAATCCCCCCACACACACACAGAATAAATCCCCCCACACACACAGAATAAATCCCCCCCACACACAGAATAAATCCCCCCACACACACACAGAATAAATCCCCCACACACACACACAGAATAACCACACACACAGAATAAATCCCCCCACACACAGAATAAATCCCCCCCACACACACACACAGAATAAATCCCCCCCACACACACAGAATAAATCCCCCCCACACACACACACAGAATAAATCCCCCCCACACACACACACAGAATAAATCCCCCCCTCACACACAGAATAACCGCACACACAGAATAAATCCCCCCACACACACAGAATAAATCCCCCACACACACACACACACACACACACAGAATAAATCCCCCACACACACACACAGAATAAATCCCCCCCCACACACACACAGAATAAATCCCCCCACACACACACAGAATAAATCCCCCCCACACACACACAGAATAAATCCCCCCCCACAAACACACAGAATAAATCCCCCCCACACACAGAATAAATCCCCCCACACACACAGAATAAATCCCCCCACACACACACAGAATAAATCCCCCACACACACACACAGAATAAATCCCCCACACACACACACACAGAATAAATCCCCCCACACACACACACAGAATAAATCCCCCCTCACACAGAATCCCCCCCTCACACACACACAGAATAAATCCCCCACACACACAGAATAAATCCCCCACACACACAGAATAAATCCCCCCCACACACACACACACAGAATAAATCCCCCCCTCGCACAGAATAAATCCCCCCCTTCGCACAGAATAAATACCCCCCTTCGCACAGAATAAATCCCCCCCTCGCACAGAAAAAATCCCCCCCACACACACACAGAATAAATCCCCCCACACACACACAGAATAAATCCCCCCACACACACAGAATAAATCCCCCCCACACACACAGAATAAATCCCCCCCACACACACAGAATAAATCCCCCCACACACACAGAATAAATCCCCCACACACACACACACACAGAATAACCACACACACAGAATAAATCCCCCCACACACAGAATAAATCCCCCCACACACACACACAGAATAAATCCCCCCCCCACACACACACACACAGAATAAATCCCCCCCTCGCACAGAATAAATCCCCCTCCACACACAGAATAAATCCCCCACACACACACAGAATAAATCCCCCCCACACACACACACAGAATAAATCCCCCCCCACACACACACAGAATAAATCCCCCCACACACAGAATAAATCCCCCCCACACACAGAATAAATCCCCCCACACACACACAGAATAAATCCCCCCACACACACACAGAATAAATCCCCCCACACACACACACACAGAATAACCACACACACAGAATAAATCCCCCCACACACAGAATAAATCCCCCCCACACACACACACACAGAATAAATCCCCCACACACACACAGAATAAATCCCCCCCACACACACAGAATAAATCCCCCCCTCACACACAGAATAACCGCACACACAGAATAAATCCCCCCACACACACACACACACACACACAGAATAAATCCCCCACACACACACACAGAATAAATCCCCCCCCACACACACACAATAAATCCCCCCCACACACACACAGAATAAATCCCCCCCACACACACACAGAATAAATCCCCCCCCACACACACACAGAATAAATCCCCCCCCCACACACACACAGAATAAATCCCCCCACACACACACAGAATAAATCCCCCACACACACACACAGAATAAATCCCCCACACACACACACAGAATAAATCCCCCACACACACACAGAATAAATCCCCCCCCACACACACACAGAATAAATCCCCCCTCACACAGAATAAATCCCCCCCTCACACACACACAGAATAAATCCCCCACACACACAGAATAAATCCCCCACACACACACACAGAATAAATCCCCCCCCCACACACACACACACACACACAGAATAAATCCCCCCCTCGCACAGAATAAATCCCCCCACACACACACAGAATAAATCCCCCCACACACACACAGAATAAATCCCCCACACACACAGAATAAATCCCCCCACACACACACAGAATAAATCCCCCCCCACACACACACACACAGAATAACCACACACACAGAATAAATCCCCCCACACACAGAATAAATCCCCCCCACACACACAGAATAAATCCCCCACACACACACACACACACAGAATAAATCCCCCCCACACACACACACAGAATAAATCCCCCCCACACACACAATAAATCCCCCCCTCACACACAGAATAACCGCACACACAGAATAAATCCCCCCACACACACAGAATAAATCCCCCCCACACACACACACACAGAATAAATCCCCCACACACACACACACAGAATAAATCCCCCCACACACACACACAGAATAAATCCCCCCACACACACACAGAATAAATCCCCCCCACACACACACAGAATAAATCCCCCCCCCACACACACACAGAATAAATCCCCCCCCCCCCACACACAGAATAAATCCCCCCCCCACACACACAGAATAAATCCCCCACACACACACACAGAATAAATCCCCCCCACACACACACAGAATAAATCCCCCACACACACACACACACACACAGAATAAATCCCCCCCCACACACACACAGAATAAATCCCCCCTCACACAGAATAAATCCCCCACACACACAGAATAAATCCCCCACACACACACACAGAATAAATCCCCCCCACACACACACACAGAATAAATCCCCCCCTCGCACAGAATAAATCCCCCCCCTTCGCACAGAATAAATCCCCCCCCCTCGCACAGAATTAATCCCCCCCCCACACAGAATAAATCCGCCCCCCTCACACAGAATAAATCCCCCCCTCACACAGAATAAATCCCCCCCCACACACAGAATAAATCCCCCCCCACACACACAGAATAAATCCCCCCCTCGCACAGAATAAATCCCCCCCCTCACACAGAATAAATCCCCCCCCCACACACACAGAATAAATCCCCCCCACACACACACAGAATAAATCCCCCCCCACACACACACAGAATAAATCCCCCCCCACACACACAGAATAAATCCCCCCCTCGCACAGAATAAATCCCCCCCTCGCACAGAATAAATCCCCCCCCACACACAGAATAAATCCCCCCCCACACACACAGAATAAATCCCCCCCTCGCACAGAATAAATCCCCCCCCTCACACAGAATAAATCCCCCCCCCACACACACAGAATAAATCCCCCCCACACACACACAGAATAAATCCCCCCCCACACACACACAGAATAAATCCCCCCCCACACACACAGAATAAATCCCCCCCTCGCACAGAATAAATCCCCCCCCTTCGCACAGAATAAATCCCCCCCCCACACACAGAATAAATCCCCCCACCCCCCGCACAGAATAAATCCCCCCCCCCTCGCACAGAATAAATCCCCCCCCCCCTCGCACAGAATAAATCCCCCCCCCTCGCACAGAATAAATCCGCCCCCCTCGCACAGAATAAATCCCCCCTCACACAGAATAAATCCCCCCCACACAGAATAAATTACCCCCCTCCGCACAGAATAAATCCCCCCCTCACACAGAATAAATCCCCCCACCCCCACACAGAATAAATCCCCCCCCCCACACAGAATAAATCCCCCCCCCACACAGAATAAATCCCCCCCCCCACACAGAATAAATCCCCCCCCCCACACAGAATAAATCCCCCCCCCCACACAGAATAAATCCCCCCCCCCCACACACAGAATAAATCCCCCCCCCCCCACACAGAATAAATCCCCCCCCCCCACACAGAATAAATCCCCCCACACAGAATAAATCCCCCCCCCCCCCACACAGAATAAATCCCCCCCCCCCACACACAGAATAAATCCCCCCCCCCCCACAGAATAAATCCCCCCCCCCCCACAGAATAAATCCCCCCCCCCCCCACAGAATAAATCCCCCCCCACAGAATAAATCCCCCCCCCCCCACACAGAATAAATCCCCCCCCCCCCACACAGAATAAATCCCCCCCCCCCCACACAGAATAAATCCCCCCCCCCCCACACAGAATAAATCCCCCCCCCCCCCACACAGAATAAATCCCCCCCCCCCCCCACAGAATAAATCCCCCTCCCCCCCCACACAGAATAAATCCCCCTCCCCCCCCACACAGAATAAATCCCCCTCCCCCCCCACACAGAATAAATCCCCCTCCCCCCCCACACAGAATAAATCCCCCTCCCCCCCCACACAGAATAAATCCCCCTCCCCCCCCACACAGAATAAATCCCCCTCCCCCCCCACACAGAATAAATCCCCCTCCCCCCCCTCACATGTAATCTCCGGGGTCTTCAGCTCCACACTGCCGCACTCACCACCGATGCTTTTCCCACTTCTGTCCTGACTAAGCGCCGCCCAGTGACGTCAGCAGCGTGATCACATGACCCGGTCACATGACCCGGTCACGCTGCTGACGTCGCTCTGACCCGGCGTCTGGCCGTGAGTGTGATTGATCCCAGGAGCCGGAGCTGCAGTTCTTCCTCTGGGGCTCAGAGCACGGCCGGCTCCCGGCGCATGCGCCTCTGTCATCAGACCTGCGGGTGCCCTGCTGCCCCTTTCGTCTATGGTATCACCCAGGTATGACGGTGTTGCTCTTTTTCTGGACACAATACCAATTCGATGCAATGTTGCTCATGTTTTGGGTCTGGTCCACAGCAGGTAGCCTCTGCAGCCGCGGGTGTCAGACGACAGGCGATAAGATGTGTGGGCCGGGGACGCTGGGAGTCATACTCCGTCTTTTAAGGTATCAGTAGGTCGCACGAGAGGAGGCAGTGTAACGGCGTAATCTTATATTACAGTGCAGGGTGAGCCGTCATGTGCCGCTGTGACCAGTCCTGTGCCGCTGTGACCAGTCCTGTGCCGCTGGGACCAGTCCTGTGCCGCTGTGACCAGTCCTGTGCCGCTGGGACCAGTCCTGTGCCGCTGGGACCAGTCCTGTGCCGCTGTGACCAGTCCTGTGCCGCTGTGACCAGTCCTGTGCCGCTGGGACCAGTCCTGTGCCGCTGCGACCAGTCCTGTGCCGCTGGGACCAGTCCTGTGCCGCTGCGACCAGTCCTGTGCCGCTGCGACCAGTCCTGTGCCGCTGCGACCAGTCCTGTGCCGCTGCGACCAGTCCTGTGCCGCTGCGACCAGTCCTGTGCCGCTGCGACCAGTCCTGTGCCGCTGCGACCAGTCCTGTGCCGCTGCGACCAGTCCTGTGCCGCTGCGACCAGTCCTGTGCCGCTGCGACCAGTCCTGTGCCGCTGCGACCAGTCCTGTGCCGCTGCGACCAGTCCTGTGCCGCTGCGACCAGTCCTGTGCCGCTGCGACCAGTCCTGTGCCGCTGCGACCAGTCCTGTGCCGCTGCGACCAGTCCTGTGCCGCCACTGCCTGCAATAATCACAGGCTGCAGCACGTCGGTGTATACAGACATAGGGCGGAAATTACAGCAGCCAAGCCGGCGAGAAGCTGCGAGGCGTGGGAGGCGTCCTGTGCATTCTCCCGGGCACTGCTGTGAGGGCGCTCCAGCTCCACCGCTGCAGGCAATCCCTGAAGGTCATCATGGGCATTAAGGGCAATGTTACCGGCACTATTTATAGGGGCACTCTAGCTGTGAATATGGGGGAACTCTAACACTTTTTAAGGGGCATGGTATAATAAGAAGTAAAAATAAATTGGAGATTTCCAGGTCTGCTCCAGCACACTGACATCATAGAAAGTGCAGTGTGTGTGACAGATGGTGACTGACGATATCGTGGGGGCGTAGAGGCACTTGCCGCTATATGAGGGGGTCACAATGCCGCCATGTGGGGGGGAGACCACCAGTACAACCAGTGCCGCTCCTCTGAAGTGTAGGACTGCGGGAACTGTAGGAGCGGTGGACTCCAGAACGGGACCTAAGATTTCACTAAAGGTAAAAACATAGAAGAAGGCTTCCCATGCTGTGGATGCGTCCTCCATCCCCTCCCGTGTCCGCTCCTGTTTTCCCTCGCACTCCTATATCTGGACGCAGTGTAGACGCTGTTCATCCTCAGCTTCATCATTCCTGTACAATAAAGACCCAAACAAGGAAATGCAGAAAGGAATGTAGATCTATGAGCCCTGCAGGAAAGTGTCGCCTCTGCTAAGCAAGGAATCCGATCTGCAGGGACAGTGACTGCATCTCCTATGGGCTCTGTATGTGATCCGAAGAGACAGTACTATCCCCTATAGACAGTGTATATGATATGCAGGGACCGTACCGTCCCCTATAGACAGTGTGTAACCTGCAGGGATAGTACCGTCCCCTATAGACACTGTATATGATATGCAGGGACCGTACTGTCCCCTATAGACAGTGTGTAACCTGCACGGACAGTACTGTCCCCTATAGACACTGTATATGATATGCAGGGACCGTACCGTCCCCTATAGACAGTGTGTAACCTGCAGGGATAGTACCGTCCCCTATAGACACTGTATATGATATGCAGGGACCATACCGTCCCCTATAGACAGTGTGTAACCTGCACGGACAGTACTGTCCCCTATAGACACTGTATATGATATGCAGGGACCGTACCGTCCCCTATAGACACTGTATATGATATGCAGGGACCGTACCGTCCCCTATAGACACTGTGTAACCTGCAGGGACAGTACTGTCCTATATAGACACTGTATATGATATGCAGGGACCGTACCGTCCCCTATAGACAGTGTGTTACCTGCAGGTATAGTGCCGTCCCCTATAGACAGTGTATATGATATGCAGGGACCGTACCGTCCCCTATAGACAGTGTGTAACCTGCAGGGACAGTACCGTCCTATATAGACAGTGTATATGATATGCAGGGACCGTACCGTCCCCTATAGACACTGTGTAACCTGCAGGGACAGTACCGTCCCCTATAGACAGTGTATATGATATGCAGGGACCGTACCGTCCCCTATAGACACTGTATATGATATGCAGGGACCGTCCCGTCCCCTATAGACACTGTATGTCACCTGCAGGGATAGTACCGTCCCCTATAGATACTGTATATGATATGCAGGGACCGTACTGTCCCCTAAAGACAGTGTGTAACCTGCAGGGATAGTACCGTCCCCTATAGACACTGTATATGATATGCAGGGACCGTACTGTCCCCTATAGACACTGTATATGATATGCAGGGACCGTACTGTCCCCTAAAGACAGTGTGTAACCTGCAGGGATAGTACCGTCCCCTATAGACACTGTATATGATATGCAGGGACCGTACTGTCCCCTATAGACACTGTATATGATATGCAGGGACCGTACTGTCCCCTATAGACACTGTATATGATATGCAGGGACCGTACTGTACCCTATAGACACTGTATATGATATGCAGGGACCGTACCGTCCCCTATAGACACTGTATGTCACCTGCAGGGATCATACTGTCCCCTATAGACACTGTATGTGATTCAAAGAGAGTATCAACTCCTGTGGATACTGTATATAATATGAAGGGACGGTACCATCCACTGTAGATACCGTATATGATCTCCAGGGACACTACCATCCCCTATAGACAGTGTGTATGTTCTCCAGGGAAAGTGCTGTCACCTATAGACAGTGTATATGACCTGCAGGGACAGTACCGTCCCCTATAGACACTGTATATGATCTCCAGGTAAAGTGTGTAATGCTTTGGTTGCTCAGTATTTCCCAGACTGATGTTTCCGGGTCGTGTTTGTTTAGTTCTGGAGCTGATGAGCGCTGATACAGTGTATCTGATGTGCTCACCCAGTGCCCTCTCTGCACCCGCCAGTGCTGAGCTATAAATGCCCTCATCCGTGCTACCACTTATGCCAGTCCATGAATTATTCAGGTGAAGCCTATTGGGTTCATGCCAATGACAGAGCCACTGTCGATGCATTGAGCGCACACTTCCACCTGATGTCCAGCAGACACTCGGGCACAGACCGGAGCCCGCGCTCCCCTCTGTCCAGTCACTAATGCAATTCTGGACTAAAAGTTAAAAATGCAGAAAAGGAGCTGAAGCTTCTGGTCAGATGAGCAGATCCTGGCGGGATGCTGACGGTGAAGTGTAAGGTCGGCGGGTGATGTATGGAGAGTGAAAGCCTCTCAGGGAGGCAGCGGATGGAGCTGGTAATGGTCATGGCACCAGCAAAGATATCACTGCCCCATTACATTTACCTGACTGCATTGACACATTGTGACGTGTGATGTTTTCCTGTCCCATTGGGTCTCTGGTGAATGAGGAGCTCGATGGTTGGAAAAGCAAAATAACCTCCTGTCTGCTCTTCAGCCCGGTCAGGACCAAGGACGCGGCGGGGAGAGGCAATGACTGTAACCTTAGTAATAAGATGGTAAACTTAATGCAAAATGGATTCCACGATTCTAATTGGCCCGGAATGGGTATCATCACTATCTAGGGAACACCCATCACCTCCATCAACACTATCTAGTGACCGCCCATCACCTCCATCAACACTATCTAGTGACTGACCATCGCCTCCATCAACACTATCTAGTGACTGACCATCGCCTCCATCAACACTATCTAGTGACCGCCCATCACCTCCATCAACACTATCTAGTGACTGACCATCGCCTCCATCATCAGTATCTAGTGACCGCCCATCTCCTCCATCATCAGTATCTGGTGACCGCCCGTCTCCTTCATCATCAGTATCTGGTAACTGCCCGTCGCCTCCATCATCAGTATCTGGTGACCGCCCATCACCTTCATCATCACTATCTAGTGACCGCCCGTCACCTCCATCATCACTATCTAGTGACTGCCCATCTCCTCCATCATCAGTGTCTGGTAACTGCCCGTCACCTCCATCATCAGTATATGGTGACTGCTCTCACCTTCATTATCAGTATCTGGTGACCGCCCATCGCCTCCATCATCAGTATCTGGTAACTGCCCGCCGCCTCCATCATCAGTATCTGGTGACCACCCATCACCTCCATCATCAGTATCTGGTGACCGCCCATCACCTTCATCATCACTATCTAGTGACCGCCCGTCACCTCCATCATCACTATCTAGTGACTGCCCATCTCCTCCATCATCAGTGTCTGGTAACTGCCCGTCACCTCCATCATCAGTATCTGGTGACTGCCCGTCTCCTCCATCATCAGTATCTGGTGACCGCCCATCGTCTCCATCATCTGTATCTGGTGACTGCCCGTCCCCTCCATCATCAGTATCTGGTGACCCCCCGTCTCCTCCATCATCAGTATCTGGTGATCGCCCGTCTCCTCCATCATCAGTATCTGGTGACCGCCCGTCGCCTCCATCATCAGTATCTGGTGACTGCCCGTCTCCTCCATCATCAGTATCTGGTGACTGCCCGTCGCCTCCATCATCAGTATCTGGTGACCGCCCGTCACCTCCATCATCAGTATCTGGTGATCGCCCGTCTCCTCCATCATCAGTATCTGGTGACCGCCCGTCGCCTCCATCATCAGTATCTGGTGACCGCCCGTCTCCTCCATCATCAGTATCTGGTGACCGCCCGTCTCCTCCATCATCAGTATCTGGTGACTGCCCGTCGCCTCCACCATCAGTATCTGGTGACCACCTGTCGTCTCCATCATCAGTATCTGGTGACCGCCCGTCTCCTCCATCATCAGTATCTGGTGACCGCCCGTCTCCTCCACCATCAGTATCTGGTGACTGCCCGTCGCCTCCACCATCAGTATCTGGTGACCGCCCGTCCCCTCCATCATCAGTATCTGGTGACCGCCCGTCTCCTCCATCATCAGTATCTGGTGACCGCCCGTCTCCTCCACCATCAGTATCTGGTGACCGCCCGTCTCCTCCATCATCAGTATCTGGTGACCGCCCGTCGCCTCCATCATCAGTATCTAGTGACAGCTCGTGGCCTCCATCATCAGCATCTAGCGACAGCTCGTGGCCTCCATCATCAGCATCTAGCGACAGCTCGTGGCCTCCTTTACTTCTTTTTGCCACTTGTACACAGTTTTTGAAGGAACTCTGCAGGAGATTTTGCCAGGCATCTTGGAGAACGGACTGAATATGAGACTGAATAGGAGTAAATGACTGTAATTTCTAGATATTTTTATGTTACGCTTCGCCCATCAGTCCTCCGTTATGTGTAAACCAAAGCATCAGCTCTAGAAATCCAAACTGCCCGGAATTTTCACCACAATAATGATCTCCTGAACTGCAAGAAGCTGCATTCACATCACAAGGACACATAAGGGCCCCGCACTCCGCATCTGGTCCACAGAGGGAAGCGAGCTTAACCCCTTCATTGTTGACATCGGAAATAACAGCAGCTGTGTTCACCGCACTGATCAATACAAGATGGAAGCTTTATTCTAACATGTAAAGACTGATCAGAAACCTCAAGAAGCCAAACACAGAAACTTACATCAATAATTTCCTGTCCTATTTATGGAGCTTCTTGTAGCGGGTACATTTTCTCAGTTTTCAGTCTCTTCACCTCAATGGCAGATTGCTGAGCTCAGTGTCACCACAGCAAGATAATAATGAGGGAAATGGAAGAAGGGAAGGGATGATTACTACCCATAGTTCACAAAGGTGGTCACTTATCAAGCTCATAAGATCCTCGTGTAAGGAACCTGAAAACACCACAGGAGAGCACATTATTTTGGTTGCCCACGAAACTGAAGAATACAGCAAATTTAATACTGCCCCTATGTACAAAAATATAACTACTATAATACTGCTCCTATGTACAAGAATATAACTACTATAATACTGCTCCTATGTACAAGAATATAACTACTATAATACTGCCCCTATGTACAAGAATATAACTACTATAATACTGCTCCTATGTACAAGAATATAACTACTATAATACTGCTCCTATGTACAAGAATATAACTACTATAATACTGCTCCTATGTACAAGAATATAGCTACTATAATACTGCTATGTACAAGAATATAACTACTATGATACTGCCCCTATGTACAAGAATATAACTACTATAATACTGCCCCTATGTACAAGAATATAACTACTATAATACTGCCCCTATGTACAAGAATATAACTACTATAATACTGCCCCTATGTACAAGAATATAACTACTATAATACTGCTCCTATGTACAAGAATATAACTACTATAATACTGCCCCTATGTACAAGAATATAACTACTATAATACTGCCCCTCTATATAGAAGAATATAACTACTATAATACTGCCCCCTATGTACAAGAATATAACTACTATAATACTGCTCCTATGTACAAGAATATAACTACTATAATACTGCTCCTATGTACAAGAATATAACTACTATAATACTGCCCCTATGTACAAGAATATAACTACTATAATACTGCCCCTATGTACAAGAATATAACTACTATAATACTGCCCCTATGTACAAGAATATAACTACTATAATACTGCTCCTATGTACAAGAATATAACTACTATAATACTGCTCCTATGTACAAGAATACAACTACTATAATACTGCTCCTATGTACAAGAATATAACTACTATAATACTGCTCCTATGTACAAGAATATAACTACTATAATACTGCCCCTATGTACAAGAATATAACTATTATAATACTGCCCCTATGTACAAGAATATAACTACTATAATACTGCTCCTATGTACAAGAATATAACTACTATAATACTGCCCCTATGTACAAGAATATAACTACTATAATACTGCCCCTATGTACAAGAATATAACTACTATAATACTGTTCCTATGTAGAAGAATATAACTACTATAATACTGCCCCCATGTACAAGAATATAACTACTATAATACTGCCCCATGTACAAGAATATAACTACTATAATACTGCTCCTATATACAAGAATATAACTACTATAATACTGCCCCTATGTACAAGAATATAACTACTATAATACTGCCCCTATGTACAAGAATATAACTACTATAATACTGCTCCTATGTACAAGAATATAACTACTATAATACTGCTCCTATGTACAAGAATATAACTACTATAATACTGCTCCTATGTACAAGAATATAACTACTATAATACTGCCCCTATGTACAAGAATATAACTACTATAATACTGCCCCTATGTACAAGAATATAACTACTATAATACTGCTCCTATGTACAAGAATATAACTACTATAATACTGCTCCTATGTACAAGAATATAACTACTATAATACTGCCCCTATGTACAAGAATATAACTACTATAATACTGCTCCTATGTACAAGAATATAACTACTATAATACTGCTCCTATGTACAAGAATATAACTACTATAATACTGCCCCTATGTACAAGAATATAACTACTATAATACTGCCCCTATGTACAAGAATATAACTACTATAATACTGTTCCTATGTAGAAGAATATAACTACTATAATACTGCCCCCATGTACAAGAATATAACTACTATAATACTGCCCCATGTACAAGAATATAACTACTATAATACTGCTCCTATATACAAGAATATAACTACTATACTACTGCTCCTATGTACAAGAATATAACTACTATAATACTGCTCCTATGAATAAGAATATAACTACTATAATACTGCTCCTATGAATAAGAATATAACTACTATAATACTGCTCCTATGAACAAGAATATAACTACTATAATACTGCCCCTATGTACAAGAATATAACTACTATAATACTGTTCCTATGTACAAGAATATAACTACTATAATACTGCTCCTATGAATAAGAATATAACTACTATAATACTGCTCCTATGAATAAGAATATAACTACTATAATACTGCTCCTATGTACAAGAATATAACTACTATAATACTGCCCCTATGTACAAGAATATAACTACTATAATACTGCTCCTATGTACAAGAATATAACTACTATAATACTGCTCCTATGTACAAGAATATAACTACTATAATACTGCCCCTCTATGTAGAAGAATATCGCTGCTATAATACTGCTATGTAGAGGAATACCTGTAGGACACAGACCAGGTCGGAGCATTCTCTTCCCGGCTTAGTATACATCTGTATTAGTCTCCTGACATCTCTTGAGCGTTATCCCGGGATCTATATGTAATTATGAATACTGACCTCTGTGCCCCCCGTGGAGCTGGGGGGGTCGCTATTTATGCAGGAATGTGATTTTTTTTGCATGGAGAATCATGATCTTGTTCTTATGTTATCAATATTTGATCACAGGATTTACTCGGTGGTAAAGGTGCCTCCTGTAAAGTCCTGATCTGCAGGGCAGTCACGTTTCTTCTCCTCCCTCTGTCAGTTTATTCGTACGATCCTTTACATTGTGAGTCATCGGCGCTGCGTTCGCTCTTCGGCCTTTTTTCTTTGGATCAGCTTGTCAGCGCGTTGCTGGTTAATTCATTACCGCTGCCGTCAATCATCGGGTTAGTCACCGGAGTCTGAGTGCGCAGGTGTCTTCCACACAATTAGCCGCCTTGTTCGGAGCTCATCTGAATTTATTCATACAGACAAACTGGTGGTTTTCTCTCCATATGTTCGTGTTGGTGAATGCGCCGACTCCGGGGAACGTGCCCTGATCTCTGCGCTTCTTTTGACATGAACAAAGGCTCAGACTGATTAGTATTTCTCAAGTGTTTATTAAAATGGTTGACAAAAGTCAGAAAGCCAGGAGCAACATGTCAGCAAGGTGAGCGGCGGCAATGCGGAGAGCCCAGCCATGGCTTCCAACAAACACAACCCCCTCCCAAATCTTCATCCGCAGATATGCTAATTGGCGTCTAATTGGTTCAGTCATTGGAGAGTGGAGGCAAAGTGATGCTAATGACTTTGTATTAGGAGGAGGTGAGAGATGGGAAGCGAGGCGGCTGTACAGGATAACCTGCATCCAGGGAGCCCATGGAAATGTTGCATCAGGCTCACAGTCACATTTATCAATATTCCAACAAAACCTGGGGCCCAGTCTCACAATACTACGCTGCTCTGAGATCGGCGAGGATATGACATCTTATCTGCCACGTGTGGGAATAGGCAGCATTACTGTGCAGCGGGCACGACTTCGCAAATCTGGGGGTTACTTGCAACAATTGCAGAATTCTCGCAGTTTTATCTTTCTGAACAAACTGATGTTGCATGAAGTTGAGACAATGTCACAATTGTGGTTAAGTTACATTGTTGTGGAGAACTCACGATCAGTGGCTAGCAAGAGTCCAATGGGCCCGATGCAAAATTTGGACCTGGCCCCCACCTGCATCCTATAGAGAAATGCGTGTTTGCCCCCTCCCATTCTTGCTCCTTCCGTTAATAATCTCCTCCCTCTAGAGCCTCCTGTTATTATGTCCCCCATCCTGAACCCCATCCTATAATAATAATGTCCTCCATCCTGGGAAACTTCCAGTAATAATGTCCCACCCTTTTCCCTTCCAGTAATAATTCCCTGGGCCCTACAAGTAAAAAAAAACCCCATATTACAACAATTTCCACTATATTGGACCCTTTCCTGGTATCATGTCCCCTTCCTGGTTTCATTCCCCCCATCCTGGGTCCCTTTCTGGTATAATGCCCCTTATCCAGAGCCCCTTTTTTGTATCATGTCCCTTATTCAGGAACCCTTCGTGGTATAATAGCTCCTATCCAGGGCCCCTTCCTGTTATCACGTCCCCTCCCTGGTATCATGCCCCCCATCCTGGGTCCCTTCCTGGTAAAATGTCCCCCATTTTGGTACAATGCCTCAATCCAGGGCCCCTTCCTTGTATAATGTCCCTTATCCAGGGTCCCTTCCTGGTATAATGGCCTCTTCTTGGTATAATGTCCCCTATCCAGGGCCCCTTCCTGTTATCATGCCCCCCATCCTTAGCCCCTTCCTGGTATAATCCTGGTATAATGTTCCACATTTTGGTACAATGCCCCTAATCCAGGGCACCTTCCTGGTATAATGGCCCCTTTTTTTGTATAATGCCCCCCCCCCCTTCCCATCCTGGGCTCCTTCTGTTATTCTCTAGTACATTTTAAGAAGAATGAAATGATTTTTCTTGCCTTCCTCTGCTGCCACGACGTGCGTCGTCCTCTGCAGCTGGCGTAGAAGTCGGCAGCTGATCTCAGTGTGTCGGCACAGGCTGCGCATGATGTCTCTGCTACACGTCACCCGGCATAGGGCAGCCGACGTCTGCGCAGACCCCTGATCGGCCGTTAGCGTGTATTGCAGTGAAGGGACTAATCGCAGAATATCCAGATGAAATTGGTGCTTGATGTATTGGATGTTCAGTGCCTTGTGAAAGTATTCGGCCCCCTGGAACTTTTAAACCTTTTCCCACATATCATGCTTCAAACATAAAGATACCAAATGTAAATTTTTGGTGAAGAATCAACAAGTGGAACACAAATGTGAAGTTGAACGAAATTTATTGGTTATTTTAAATTTTTGTGGAAATTCAGAAACTGAAAAGTGGGGCGTGCAATATTATTCGGCCCCTGTAACGTAATACTTTGTTGCGCCAACTTTTGCTGCGATTACAAGTCTCTTGGGATAGGTCTCTATCAGTTTTGTACATCGAGAGACTGAAATTCTTGCCCGTTCTTCCTTGAGCTCAGTGAGGTTTGATGGAGATCGTTTGTGATCAGCAGTTTTCAGCTCTTTCCACAGATTCTCGATTGGATTGAGGTCTGGACTGTGACTTGGCCATTCTAACACCTGGATACGTTTATTTGTGAACCATTCCATTGTAGATTTTGCTTTATGTTTGGGATCATTGTCTTGTTGGAAGACAAATCTCCGTCCCAGTCTCAGGTCTTTTGCAGATTCCAACAGGTTTTCCCCAAGAATAGTCCTGTATTCGGCTCCATCCATCTTCCCAACAATTTTAACCATCTTCCCTGTCCCTGCTGAAGAAAAGCAGGCCCAAACCATGATGCTGCCACCACCATGTTTGACAGTGGGGATGGTGTTCAGGGTGATGAGCTGTGTTGCCTTTATACCAAACATATCGTTTGGCATTGTTGCCACAAAGTTCGATTTTTGGTTTCATCTGACCAGAGCACCTTCTTCCACATGTTTGGTGTCTCCCAGGTGGCTTGTTGCAAACTTTAAACAACACTTTTTATGGATATCTTTGAGAAATGGCTTCTTCTTGCCACTCTTCCATACTGGCCAGATTTGTGCAGTGTACGACTGATTGTTGTCCTATGGACAGACTGTCCCACCTCAGCTGTAAATCTCTGCAGTTCATCCACAGTGATCATGGGCCTCTTGGCTGCATCTCTCCTCAGTCTTCTCCTTGTTTGAGATGAAAGTTTAGAGGGACGGCCGGGTCTTGGTAGATTTGCAGAGGTATGATACTCCTTCCATTTCAATATCATCACTTGCACAGGGCTCCTTGGGATGTTTAAAGTTTTGGAAATCACTTTGTATCCAAATCCGGCTTTAAACTTCTCCACAACAGTATCACGGACCTGCCTGTTGTGCTCCTTGGTCTTCATGATGCTTCACACAGACCCCTGAGACTATCACAGAGCAGGTGCATTTATACGGAGACTTGGTTACACACAGGTGGATTATATTTATCATCATTAGGCATTTAGGACAAGATTGGATCCTTCAGAGATCCACAATGAACTTCTGCACTGAAAGTAAAAGGGCCGAATAATATTGCACGCCCCACTGTTCAGTTTTTGAATTTCCACAAAAATTTAAAATGACCAATAAATTTCGTTCCACTTGTTGATTCTTCACCAAAAATTTACATTTGGTATCTTTATGTTTCAGGCATTATATGTGGGAAAAGGTTGAAAAGTTCCAGAGGACCGAATACTTTCGCAAGGCACTGCATTTTGTCTTTTTCTTCTTAAAAAAAAAAAAAAACACCCAAAAAATTCTTGGAAAACTCTTCCAATTAATTTCTATGCCACATCCACTTTTTTGTTCATATAATGATTTTTAGTTGTTTTTTTTTTTTTTTTTACTGAAGAGGTTTTACAAATATTCTGTGGGCAAAAAGAAAGGGCACGTCACATTTTTATAAATGGATGTTGAAATAAACCTAGGCTTTGTATAATTAGAAAAGTGAAAAAACTCTTCTCGGGGAAAAAAAACTTCCAAAATTCTTAAAAACAGCTTCAAGAGGTCAAAAACTCCCCAAAACAGGAGCGTTTCCTGAAGCAGTTTCTGCTTGCAAAACTGAAGCCTTTTTATTGGGCAGCACAGCTAGTTTGGAGCAAATTCCACCCAGAGCCGCTTCAAAGAAGTGACATGGGCTATGGGCTTTCTTTTCTCCCCAAAAGTTTTTTTTTTTTTTTTTTCAAATCTTTATGCATAAAGATAAAATCATTCCAAGCGACAGCAAAGTGATTTCACAGTATAAATGAAAAGGAAGATTCTCAGTAATTTTTTAGTGATTTTTCAGGAGGTTTTTTTTTTTTTTTTTGGAGCAGATCCACAATAAATATCTCCTTCATTATCAGTCTACGCATCGGTCCTAGTTTGCAATACTATTTGTATGGAATAAGAAAACCAAAGCTTTATCTGCTTCTTTTTGTTCATATCCTTACACGGGTATGAAATACTGAAACATCGTATGAAACATTTGCGATGAAAGAACAGGAGACATTTACTAAAAACATGTGCAAGTGGGCATCGACTTTCTTAAAGGGAACCTGTCACCCCGTTTTTTGAGATTGAGCTATAAATACTGTTAAATAGGGCCTGCACTGTGTGTTACTATAGTGTATGTAGTGTACCCTGATTCCCCATGTATGCCGAGAAATACATTACCAAAGTCGCCGTTTTCGCCTGTCAATCAGGCTGGTCTGGTCAGGTGGGCGTGTTCACAGCGCTCTTTTCTTCCCCAGCTTTCCGTTGGTGGCGTAGTGGTGTGCGCATGTCCAGAGTTCCGACTTCCCTGCGCCCACGTGAAGACACAGCGCGCGATCTGCGCTGTAATCCCTTGCATCGGTGGGGGCGGCCATCTTCCTGTGGCCGCGCGTGCGCAGATGGAGTACTCTGCTGCACGGGGCTTCAGGAAAATGGCCGCGGGCAGCCGCGCGTGCGCATTAGAGATCGCGGCGGCCATTTTCCCAAAGCCGAGTTTGCATCTCGGCTTTGGGAAAATGGCCGCCGCGATCTCTAATGCGCACGCGCGGCTGCCCGCGGCCATTTTCCTGAAGCCCCGTGCAGCAGAGCACTCCATCTGCGCACGCACGGCCCCAGGAAGATGGCCGCCCCCACCGATGCAAGGGATTACAGCGCAGATCGCGCGCTGTGTCTTCACGTGGGCGCAGGGAAGTCGGAACTCTGGACATGCGCACACCACTACGCCACCAACGGAAAGCTGGGGAAGAAAAGAGCGCTGTGAACACGCCCACCTGACCAGACCAGCCTGATTGACAGGCGAAAACGGCGACTTTGGTAATGTATTTCTCAGCATACATGGGGAATCGGGGTACACTACATACACTATAGTAACGCACAGTGCAGGCCCTATTTAACAGTATTTATATCTCAATCTCAAAAAACGGGGTGACAGGTTCCCTTTAAATAAAATAAATCTCTGCTAATGTGATAGAAAAATGTGCAATTATGTAATAATTTTGAAGGTATCCGTGGTGCATACACATAACTAGCAAGATGTATGCAGTACAGTCCTGCTCAGCTTCTTCTCTAGTGTTCTCCCAGTCAGTGCACTCAGGAACCTAGAGTAAAAAAGTCATACAGTTATATGAAAAAGTTTGGGCACCCCTATTAATCTTAAGCTTAATGTTTTATAAAAATTGTTTTTTTTGGCAACAGCTATTTCAGTTTCATATATCTAATAACTGTTGGACACAGTAATGTTTCTGCCTTGAAATGAGGTTTATTGTACTAACAGAAAATGTGCAATCTGCATTCAAACAAAATTTGACAGGTGCATAAGTATGGGCACCCCACCAGAAAAGTGACATTAATATTTAGTAGATCCTCCTTTTGCACTAATAACAGCCTCTAGTCGCTTCCTGTAGGTTTTAATGAGTTCCTGGATCCTGGATGAAGGTATTTTTGACCATTCCTCTTTACAAAACAATTCCAGTTCAGTTAAGTTTGATGGTCGCCGAGCATGGACAGCCCTCTTCAAATGATCCCACAGATGTTCAATGATAATCAGGTCTGGGGACTGGGATGGCCATTCCAGAACAGTGTAATTGTTCCTCTGCATGAATGCCTGAGTAGATTTGAAGCGGTGTTTTGGATCATTGTCTTGCTGAAAGATCCATCCTCTGCGTAACTTCAACTTTGTCACCGATTCAAGAACATTATTGTCAAGAATCTGCTGATACTGAGAGGAATCCATGCGTCCCTCAACTTTAACAAGGTTCCCGGTGCCGGCATTGGCCACACAGCCCCAAAGCATGATGGAACCTCCACCAAATTTTACTGTGGGTAGCAAGTGTTTTTCTTGGAATGCTGTGTTTTTTTTGGCCGCCATGCATAATGCCTTTTTGTATGACTAAACAACTCAATCTTGGTTACATCAGTCCACAGGACCTTCTTCCAAAAAGAAATTGGCTTCTCCAAATGTGCTTTTGCATACCTCAGCCAACTCTGTTTGTGGCGTGCTTGCAGAAACGGCTTCTTTCGCATCACTCTCCCATACAGCTTCTCCTTGTGCAAAGTGCGTTGCATAGTTGACCGATGCACAGTGACACCATCTGCAGCAAGTTGATGCTGCAGCTCTCTAGAGGTGGTCTGAGGATTGTCCTTGACTGATCTCACCATTCTTCTTCTCTGCCTTTCTGATGTTTTTCTTGGCCTGCCACTTCTGGCCTTCACAAGAACTGTACCTGTGTTCTTCCATTTCCTTACTATGTTCCTCACAGTGGAAATTGACAGGTTAAATCTCTGAGACAGCTTTTTGTATCCTTCCCCTGAACAACTATGTTGAATAATCTTTGTTTTCAGATCATTAGACAGTTGTTTTGAGGAGCCCATGATGCCACTCTTCAGAGGAGATTCAAACAGGAGAACAACTTGCAAGTGGCCACTTTAAGTAGCTTTTCTCATGATTGCAGACACCTGGCTATGAAGTTCAAAGCTCAATGAGGTTAGAAAACCAAAAAAAAGTGCTTTAGTAAGTCAGTAAAAAGTAGGTAGGAGCATTTAAAACAAGAAAATGATAAGGGTGCCCATACTTATGCACCTGTCAAATTTTGTTTGAATGCAGATTGCACATTTTCTGTTAGTACAATAAACCTCATTTCAAGACAGAAACATTACTGTGTACAACAGTTATTAGATATATGAAACCGAAATAGCTGTTGCAAAAAAAAAAACTATTTTTATAAAACATTAAGCTTAAGATTAATAGGGGTGCCCAAACTTTTTCATATAACTGTATATAGCCTTGTGTGAATGATTGAGCAGAGGAGAATGGCCGTCTCTGGGCATCAGGGGTTCCCTTTATAATGATATCAGGCATTCCCTATGTTATAGAGCAAGTAAAGCGGATGCTCTGTATTATCAGCCCCACAATATCCAGTCTCGGAGACGCGGGGCGCTGTGTCCCATGTCTCCAGGTATAATAGTCGTCATTCTCAGGGCAGGTAAATCACATAGAATTCCTCCGCTGATTACGACACTTTCCGATGACTAACCCTTCATCGGCATTTTCAATAAATTTACGGATGTGTTTGGCTTCCAAGATGCTGAGTATCAAGGCTGCGGAGCTGGCGCTGTCCACGGGTTGTGGTGCTGAAAGTGCTGCTCTGTCGCTGACTTATTACCCCAGATCCAATGTGGGGGACACAGCGTAGAGCCGGCCTTTTCTCTGCCACCGGGTTGTGACTTTGTGCGTCTACGGGAAGTAACAGATTCACTTGTTTGATTTTCTTTTTGTTGGAAATACATTATTTACACTCAAATTAATAAAAAAGTATCCCACATGCTGCTACAAGGCGCGCTGCTATTCCCACATTAGCCCTTTCTGTGTGATAAATGGATGCGGAGACCGGAGAGGCCGACACTCCGCCGATGTCACACGAGGGCTGCATTTAAGTACAGCTGTCTAATGGGATAGTTCCCATCCAAATTGTAAGCACGAGTGCACATGGAGCCGCGCAGGGACTCGCCTACTTCAAAACAAGGCTCAACGTCCTGGAAGAGACAGCGCACATAATTAGAAAATGTTTTCTGACTAGTTAATTACAATATCCATACATTATCTCACTGCTTCTGTAGATACAACGTGGCCTTATGAGAATAAGGGATTCAGTCCTGCAAAGAAAATACTCTAAACTTTCCAGGATTTGAAAAACATTCAAGAACGGCGCCACCCCTGACTTCAGGTTGTGTGTGATATTGGAGCTCTGCACCATTCACTTTAATGGAGCTGAGCCGCAGTAACAGACACAACCTGTAGGAAGGTGGTGGCGCTGTTTTTGAAAAGAGGAATCTATGTTTTTCTAATCCTGGGCATTAACTTAAAAAGATAAATGCTAAAAGGCTGCTGATGGTTTTGTTTTAGGGCATCAGTAAGAAAAGCTAGAAGCAGGGGTGCAGCCAGGTCTGGGGCAGGTACCCCTGTGCTGGGTATGAGGGGGCACTGCTGGCATCACAGATACAGTAATTCTAGCAGTAGACTCTTTTTTTTTTTTACCTTCTCCAGGAGAGTGGCGCTGGGATCTGACAGCAGCAGATTCAGGGAGACTAACGCTTTACTAATACTGATACATTGCAGCAAAGTATCAGCAGAACACTGTGCATATTGTAGCCAATCTCAGGCCTAAAGCTGTAAGGTCTATAGACTGGAACAGGCAGGTTCTGTTAACTGACAGCAAGCAGAGGTATGAAAGTAAAGAGGAAATGAGACACAAAGTGGGGAATGTATCATTGCAAGCACAAATTGTGACAAACTTATCAACAGATGATCAAAAAATGGTAATTTATTGCAACTATCATCAGATGTGTGTTCTCTTTACAAATTGTGTGAAACTGCACCACAACTTGTCACAACTTGCAAGTCATACATCTGCTGGAAAACCTCACTTTACTGAAAATGTAAAGATCCAGAAAATGTAGTAAAATGCCATAAATGCTCAATAAAATGAAGGAAACAAACTCTATGACGAAAAATACAATGATAAATCCTCCCCAGAGTTTATTACAAACTTGAATTAGAGGGAATGTATCATCAGGAAATGGCCTATTGTTTAAGTCAAGTTTGGGAATTTAATGTACATATATTTATATTTACATTTTGGATATTTTTTTTTTAATTTTCCATATCGCAATTTATATATAAAAAATGTATAGAAATCTTGCAATTTTAGATTCTAACTTCCTGTTTCAGTAATTCCAGAATTTACTACAGATTGATATGAAATAAAAATTGTTTTCTACAAATAAGAAAAAGAAGCTTGATTTAAACAGGACATTTTTGATGTTGCATTCCATGTGAAATTTACATAAGTTAGGATTTTATTTATTTACATAAGTTGGAACTTTATTTACTTACATAAGTTAGGATTGTATTTACTTACATACAGTAAGTTACAATGTATCTTTTAGGATTGTATTTACTTACGGTAAGTTACAATGTATCTTTTAGGATTGAATTTACTTACATACTGTAAGTTACAATGTATCTTTTAGGATTGAATTTACTTACATACGGTAAGTTACAATGTATCTTTTTAGGATTATATTTACTTACATATGGTAAGAAACCAGGGATTCAAGCTTGAGGAGGCTAATTTGCATATTCCAGGTGCCTTCTGGGAAAAGCAAAGAGTCTCCCTAAGTTAGAAGATCGTTGGGTATAGCCGGGACCAGCTGCTTGGAAAGCATCACCAAACCGCGCGCCTGTAGGACATTATTGCAAGAGAGCTTGGCTGAGTAGATTACACAAGAAGGAATTACACAGAGTGCTGTGCACACTGTCAGATCACTGATCTGTGATGTCCCCCCCTGGGCCAAAGTAAAAAAGTAAAAAAAAAAATTTTCAAATGTGTAAAAAAAAAAAAAATAAAATATTCCAAAATAATGAAAAAAAAAAAATATTATTCCCATAAATACATTTCTTTATCTAAATAAAAAAAAAAAAACAATAAAAGTACACATATTTAGTATCGCCGCGTCCGTAACGGCCCGACCTATAAAACTAGCCCACTAGTTAACCCCTTCAGTAAACACCGTAAGAAGAAAAAAAAAACGAGGCAAAAAACAACGCTTTATTATCATACCGCCGAACAAAAAGTGGAATAACACGCGATCAAAAAGACAGATATAAATAACCATGGTACCGCTGAAAACGTCATCTTGTCACGCAAAAAAACGAGCCGCCATACAGCATCATCAGCAAAAAAATAAAAAAGTTATAGTCCTGAGAATAAAGCGATGCCAAAATAATTATTTTTTCTATAAAATAGTTTTTATCGTATAAAAGCGCCAAAACATTAAAAAAATGATATAAATGAGGTGTCGCTGTAATCGTACTGACCCGAAGAATAAAACTGCTTTATCAATTTTACCAAACGTGGAACGGTATAAACGCCTCCCCCAAAAGAAATTCATGAATAGCTGGTTTTTGGTCATTCTGCCTCACAAAAATTGGAATAAAAAGCGATCAAAAAATGTCACGTGCCCAAAAATGTTACCAATAAAAACGTCAACTCGTCCCGCAAAAAACAAGACCTCACATGACCAAAATATAGAAAAATTATAGCTCTCAAAATGTGGTAACGCAAAAAATATTTTTTGCAATAAAAAGCGTCTTTCAGTGTGTGACGGCTGCCAATCATAAAAATCCGCTAAAAAACCCGCTATAAAAGTAAATCAAACCCCCCTTCATCACCCCCTTAGTTAGGGAAAAATTAAAAAAATGTATTTATTTCCATTTTCCCGTTAGGATTAGGGTTAGGGCTAGGGTTAGGGCTAGGGTTAGGGCTAGGGTTAGGGCTAGGGCTACAGTTAGGGTTGGGGCTAAAGTAACGGTTAGGGTTTAGATTACATTTACAGTTGGGAATAGGGTTGGGATTAGGGTTAGGTGTGTGTCAGGGTTAGAGGTGTGGTTAGGGTTACTGTTGGGATTAGGGTTAGGGGTGTGTTTGGATTAGGGTTTGTTATAATTGTGGGGTTTCCACTGTTTCGGCACATCAGGGGCTCTCCAAACGCGACATGGCGTCCGATCTCAATTACAGCCAATTCTGCGTTGAAAAAGTAAAACAGTGCTCCTTCCCTTCCGAGCTCTCCCGTGTGCCCAGACAGGAGTTTACCCCAACATATGGGGTATCAGCGTACTCAGGACAAATAGGACAACAACTTTTGGGGTCCAAGTTCTCCTGTTACCCTTGGGAAAATACAAAGCTCGGGGCTAAAACATATTTTTTGTGGGGAAAAAAAAGATTTTTTATTTTCACGGCTCTGCGTTATAAACTGTAGTGAAACACTTGGGGGTTCAAAGTTCTCACAACACATCTAGATTAGTTCCCTGCGGGGTCTAGTTTCCAATATGGGGGGTTTCTACTGTTTAGGTACATTAGGGGTTCTGCAAACGCAATGTGACGTCTGCAGACCATTCCATCTAAGTCTGCATTCCAAATGGCGCTCCTTCCCTTCCGAGCTCTGCCATGCGCTCAAACGGTGGTTTCCCCCAACATACGGGGTATCAGCGTACTCAGGACAAATTGGACAACATCTTTTGGGGTCGAATTTCTCCTCTTACCCTCGGGAAAATACAAAACTGGGGGCTAAAAAATAATTTTGGGGGGAAAGATTTTTTTTTTTAATTTTCACGGCTCTGCGTTACAAACTGTAGTGAAACACTTGGGGGTTCAAAGCTATCACAACACATCTAGATGAGTTCCTTAGGGGGTCTAGTTTCCAAAATGGTGTCACTTGTGGGAGGTTTCTACTGTTTAGGTACATTAGGGGCTCTGCAAATGCAGTGTGACACCTGCAGACCATTCCATCTAAGTCCTCATTCCAAATGGAGCTCCTTCCCTTCCGAGCCCTCCCATGCGCCCAAACAGTGGTTCCCCCCCACATATGGGGTATCAGCGCACTCAGGACAAATTGGACAACAAATTGTGGGGTCGAATTTCTCCTGTTACCCTCGGGAAAATACAAAACTGGGGGCTAAAAAATAATTTTTGTGGGAAAAAATTTTTGTTTTATTTTTACAGCTGTCCATTATAAACTTCTGTGAAGCCCTTGGTGGGTCAAAGCGCTCAGCACACATCTAGATAAGTTCCTAAGGGGGTCTACTTTCCAAAATGGTGTCACTTGTGGGGGGTTTCTACTGTTTAGGTACATTAGGGGCTCTGCAAACGCAATGTGACACCTGCAGACCATTCCATCTAAGTCTGCATTCAAATGGCACTCCTTCCCTTCCGAGCTCTCCCATCCGCCCAAACAGTGGTTTACCCCCACATATGGGGTATCAGCGTACTCAGGACAAATTGTACAACAACTTTTGGGGTCCAATTTCTTCTCTTACCCTTGGGAAAATAAAAAATTGGGGGCGAAAAGATAATTTTTGTGAAAAAATATGATTTTTTATTTTTACGTTTCTACATTATAAACTTCTGTGAAGCACTTGGTGGGTCAAAGTGCTCACCACACCTCTAGATAAGTTCCTTAGGGGGTCTACTTTCCAAAATGGTGTCACTTGTGGGGGGTTTCAATGTTTAGCCACATCAGGGGCTCTCCAAACGAAACATGGCGTCCCATCTCAATTCCAGTCAATTTTGCATTGAAAAGTCAAATGGCACTCCTTCGCTTCCGAGCTCTGCCATGCGCCCAAACAGTGGTTTACCCCCACATGTGGGGTATTGGCATACTCAGGACAAATTGTACAACAATGTTTGGGGTCCATTTTCTCCTGTTACCCTTGGTAAAATAAAACAAATTGGAGCTGAATTAATTTTTTTGTGAAAAAAAGTTAAATGTTCATTTTTATTTAAACATTCAAAAAATTCCTGTGAAGCACCAGAAGGGTTAATAAACTTCTTGAATATGGTTTTGAGCACCTTGAGGGGTGTAGTTTTTAGAATGGTGTCACACTTGGGTATTTTCTATCATATAGACCCCTCAAAATGACTTCAAATGAGATGTGGTCCCTAAAATAAAATGGTGTTGTAGAAATGAGAAATTGCTGGTCAACTTTTAACCCTTATAACTCCCTAACAAAAAAAAATTTTGGTTCCAAAATTGTGCTGATGTAAAGTAGACATGTGGGAAATGTTACTTATTAAGTATTTTGTGTGACATATCTCTGTGATTTAATTGCATAAAAATTCAAAGTTGGAAAATTGCGAAATTTTCATAATTTTCGCCAAATTTCCGTTTTTTTCACAAATAAACGCAGGTACTATCAAAGAATTTTTACCATTGTCATGAAGTACAATATGTCAGGAGAAAACAATGTCAGAATCACCAGGATCCATTGAAGTGTTCCAGAGTTATAACCTCATAAAGGGACAGTGGTCAGAATTGTGAAAATTGGCCCGGTCATTAACGTGCAAACCACCCTTGGGGGTAAAGGGGTTAATCTGGTAGACTGGGACAATATCCTCAGAAATAAGAATACAGATAATAAATGGGAAATGTTTAAGAACATCCTAAATAGGCAGTGTAAGCGGTTTATACCTTGTGGGAATAAAAGGACTAGAAATAGGAAAAACCCAATGTGGCTAAACAAAGAAGTAAGACAGGCAATTAACAGTAAAAAGAAAGCATTTGCACTACTAAAGCAGGATGGCACCATTGAAGCTCTAAAAAACTATAGGGAGAAAAATACTTTATCTAAAAAACTAATTAAAGCTGCCAAAAAGGAAACAGAGAAGCACATTGCTAAGGAGAGTAAAACTAATCCCAAACTGTTCTTCAACTATATCAATAGTAAAAGAATAAAAACTGAAAATGTAGGCCCCTTAAAAAATAGTGAGGAAAGAATGGTTGTAGATGACGAGGAAAAAGCTAACACATTAAACACCTTCTTCTCCACGGTATTCACGGTGGAAAATGAAATGCTAGGTGAAATCCCAAGAAACAATGAAAACCCTATATTAAGGGTCACCAATCTAACCCAAGAAGAGGTGCGAAACCGGCTAAATAAGATTAAAATAGATAAATCTCCGGGTCCGGATGGCATACACCCACGAGTACTAAGAGAACTAAGTAATGTAATAGATAAACCATTATTTCTTATTTTTAGGGACTCTATAGCGACAGGGTCTGTTCCGCAGGATTGGCGCATAGCAAATGTGGTGCCAATATTCAAAAAGGGCTCTAAAAGTGAACCTGGAAATTATAGGCCAGTAAGTCTCACCTCTATTGTTGGTAAAATATTTGAAGGGTTTCTGAGGGATGTTATTCTGGATTATCTCAATGAGAATAACTGTTTAACTCCATATCAGCATGGGTTTATGAGAAATCGCTCCTGTCAAACCAATCTAATCAGTTTTTATGAAGAGGTAAGCTATAGGCTGGACCACGGTGAGTCATTGGACGTGGTATATCTCGATTTTTCCAAAGCGTTTGATACCGTGCCGCACAAGAGGTTGGTACACAAAATGAGAATGCTTGGTCTGGGGGAAAATGTGTGTAAATGGGTTAGTAACTGGCTTAGTGATAGAAAGCAGAGGGTGGTTATAAATGGTATAGTCTCTAACTGGGTCGCTGTGACCAGTGGGGTACCGCAGGGGTCGGTATTGGGACCTGTTCTCTTCAACATATTCATTAAAGATCTGGTAGAAGGTTTACACAGTAAAATATCGATATTTGCAGATGATACAAAACTATGTAAAGCAGTTAATACAAGAGAAGATAGTATTCTGCTACAGATGGATCTGGATAAGTTGGAAACTTGGGCTGAAAGGTGGCAGATGAGGTTTAACAATGATAAATATAAGGTTATACACATGGGAAGAAGGAATCAATGTCACCATTACACACTGAACGGGAAACCACTGGGTAAATCTGACAGGGAGAAGGACTTGGGGATCCTAGTTAATGATAAACTTACCTGGAGCAGCCAGTGCCAGGCAGCAGCTGCCAAGGCAAACAGGATCATGGGGTGCATTAAAAGAGGTCTGGATACACATGATGAGAGCATTATACTGCCTCTGTACAAATCCCTAGTTAGACCGCACATGGAGTACTGTGTCCAGTTTTGGTCACCGGTGCTCAGGAAGGATATAATGGAACTAGAGAGAGTACAAAGGAGGGCAACAAAATTAATAAAGGGGATGGGAGAACTACAATACCCAGATAGATTAGCGAAATTAGGATTATTTAGTCTAGAAAAAAGACGACTGAGGGGCGATCTAATAACCATGTATAAGTATATAAGGGGACAATACAAATATCTCGCTGAGGATCTGTTTATACCAAGGAAGGTGACGGGCACAAGGGGGCATTCTTTGCGTCTGGAGGAGAGAAGGTTTTTCCACCAACATAGAAGAGGATTCTTTACTGTTAGGGCAGTGAGAATCTGGAATTGCTTGCCTGAGGAGGTGGTGATGGCGAACTCAGTCGAGGGGTTCAAGAGAGGCCTGGATGTCTTCCTGGAGCAGAACAATATTGTATCATACAATTATTAGGTTCTGTAGAAGGACGTAGATCTGGGGATTTATTATGATGGAATATAGGCTGAACTGGATGGACAAATGTCTTTTTTCGGCCTTACTAACTATGTTACTATGTTACTATGTAATGTATCTTTTAGAATTGCATTTATTTACATATGGTAAGTTACAATGTATCTTTTAGGATTGAATTTACTTACATACGGTAAGTTCCAATGTATCTTTTTAGGATTATATTTACTTACATATGGTAAGTTACAATGTATCTTTTAGAATTGCATTTACTTACATATGGTAAGTTCCAATGTATCTTTTAGGATTGTATTTACTTACATACGGTAAGTTACAATGTATCTTTTAGGATTGTATTTACTTACATATGGTAAGTTACAATGTATCTTTTAGAATTGTATTTACTTACAATACGGTAAGTTACAATGTATCTTTTAAGATTGTATTTACTTACATACGGTAAGTTACAATGTATCTTTTAGGATTGTATTTACTTACGGTAAGTTACAATGTATCTTTTAGGATTGTATTTACTTACATATGGTAAGTTACAATGTATCTTTTAGGATTGAATTTACTTACGGTAAGTTACAATGTATCCTTTAGGATTGTATTTACTTACATACGGTAAGTTACAATGTATCTTTTCTTTCAGGAGCTAAGGAGGATACATATCTGATAGGCATACCCCCTCAGTGAAGGTTCCCAGGGGCCAAGAAGCCACTCCGCCTTACCCAGGACATAGAGATCCAGGTTTAGGGCTGAAGACTGAATCTTTGCTCAGAGTAAAGGAACATGAGAGTCTGAATCACACCAGACATTAGCGGAGGTAGGAGGCAGCACTGATACAAATGTCCCTGTGTCTTAATGGCTCCTTGATAATTTCTTAAAGTAGCTCTGTATTCTTTTGTAGACAAGGAGAGGTGTAACGGGGTCCCGGCTCCCGTGTGCAGACTCCTCCACAGCCGAGGACGCGGACCTTTTGTTCTTTTGCTTTGGTACAATGAACAGGAGGTAAAACCTTTTCATCAAATTTACTTAGAGGAGAGCCGATCAATCCTTCCTAAATCAGCAGCGCAGCCTCAGGACTGAATGATACCGTATTGATTGAGCCCTCATCTACGCAGTTTACATACAGTTCTTCTCATCCCCGCAGCCTCGTTATTCATTACCTGGATATAATCACCGTTCTTTCTATAGATCCATATTATGTAGTGCAGGTTTACGATTGTGGAAGAGGAATAACTTTAGCGCCTGGTGAGACGGTCTACATCATGCTACTTTTTATGGAAATGAGGAGTGTTAAATTGGCTGTAAAATTGGAAAAAGAAGCCAGAACGGAGTTCCCTGTGTTGATGGTGCCTCTATTATACTTATCAGATCTTTCTATACATACATATTTTGCATTAAAATCATCGATAAGAATTACTTGCACTACCATATCTGACCACATGGTGCGCTGTCTCAAGGAAACAAGTCCAGAAACTGTTTTATTCAGGCTGCTCCACCTAGTGGTAGAATTACACAATGCACGGGGCATTCCATTCCTTGTTACAGTGTATTTGCTGGTACATTGTATGGCAGTCCTGTGATTGCCACACCTAACTTTAGAGTTTGATGTGTTGCTATGGCAAACCCCAGCGCTTCTTCTTTTCTAAGTATAATAATAATTGTCTGTAATTTTCAGTTTTTTTCCCTGTAACTACAAACAGTAAATCAGTCATGTAGAAATGTTTTGTGAATCGCGCCCGGCTACATAGAAGCCAGCGCTGCCTATAATAACAGGCTTTCCAATGCCTTCATGGTGGGTGCACTTGTTATATTGCAGGAATTGAATATATTTATCTTGCAAATACAGGAAGATTGGGTAATTCCAAAAGAAGCATCAAAATGAGCAAAATGAACGCAAAGGGAAGTCAGCTAGAAAGCGGCCCCTATGGCCCCGTGGTCCTGCTATTGTGCACCAACCCGGTCCCCTTTATGTTGGGTTTTACTTCTCACTCGTGTGCATGACAATGACTGTGTATTAAAGAGGCTGCAGCAACTCTTATGCTGAATTACTGCACAGTAGCATAAGCCACTTTTCAATTTTCGATAGTACCTCTTCCTTTACATCATTATCTTCTTGGAGCTGCTGAATAACAATTATAGATATTTTTCTTACAGCAAACAACATAGTAACATAGTAACATAGTTAGTAAGGCCGAAAAAAGACATTTGTCCATCCAGTTCAGCCTATATTCCATCATAATAAATACCCAGATCTACGTCCTTCTACAGAACCTAATAATTGTATGATACAATATTGTTCTGCTCCAGGAAGACATCCAGGCCTCTCTTGAACCCCTCGACTGAGTTCGCCATCACCACCTCCTCAGGCAAGCAATTCCAGATTCTCACTGCCCTAACAGTAAAGAATCCTCTTCTATGTTGGTGGAAAAACCTTCTCTCCTCCAGACGCAAAGAATGCCCCCTTGTGCCCGTCACCTTCCTTGGTATAAACAGATCCTCAGCGAGATATTTGTATTGTCCCCTAAACAACTGGTCATACAAAAAGGAAAGTCAGAAAATGAGTGACTTCTATGGGAGTGAGCGTGCTCCTTAACATGTGCAGAGGTGACTGCGCTGAGAGGGAAGAGAGGCGGCTTCATAGCTTAAAGTTCATGGTTGGCTCCTGTGTTTTCTTCTAGCCTCATATTAGAGGTGATAGGATTTATTGGCATTAAAAAAGTAACTTTTGTCCTCAGCATTCGCCCATATGTTTTATTAACACTTTGATCGTCTTCCCCCCACAGGGTTAATGTTGTTGTTGCGAATATTTTGTCCCAAAATTCTCTCCTATCTGTAAAGACTCCAATCTAGTTTAATTATCATCATCATCCTCATTAGATCATTTTATTACAGTGGCAGCCAGTGATTGGGCCAATTATACATCCCGGCGACCGCTGAAGATTTCACTTATAGAACAGAGGAGAATAATGAGCGTGAAGAGGATAGAAGAGCCAAAATTAGATGTCTGATCTGGAGGAGCTGTCAGCGAGGAAGGCGCCATGCTGCTATAGGGCCTTATGGGAGGGGGGAACGGACCTGTGGAAACCTAACCAAGTCAGGCGATGAGTCATACTGGGGGGGCCAACTGTCACACAACGTATAGGAAAGGTTAAGTGCATCACGAAGGGATAAGGGAGAGGGAACCAAACACAAGGGAAGGGGGGAGTGGAGACCCTTAGACAGGTCTAACGTCACCCTGTCTGCCTTATCGTCCCTATATAGGCTCTTCACCTATCGCTGAGCAGGATACCTAATCCCTGCCTGACCCTGGCGATAAGCCATGCACTAGGAAGGATAGGATGTGCGCTAGTCAATCCCCACTACCACTAAAGATAGATGGGATACACAAACAAGGGGGAACACTTAGCTTGAATAGACTCAGAGAGAAACACGGACGTTCTCCAAACACCAGAGAGGAAGATAGCCGACTGCTATAGCTCCAAGCAGAACAGGGAACTGGAAATAGAAATATCAACAAGCTGGGAGTTATATACACACAGGTCCAGGTGTGTCACCTAGAAGAGCGGGAGGTTCTCTGTTGTGAATTCTGCTCTTGGGTTCCCTCCAGTGGTTGTTGGTGGGAATGCAGTTGTCTCTTGACTCGCAGTCCTGGCCATGTGTATCGGATAATTACAATTCTGACTGGGATATTCAGGTGTGCAGGATCCTTTAGCCCTTTCCAGTTGTCAATGTTTCTTTGGAAGTGTTGGATCTCTGCCTGGCCTCTCCTGCTTATCTGCCAGTTCAGCAAAGATAAGTGTCTGTTTCTTTTCCTGTGGCACACATGCAGTGTGCTTATATTCAGTACTGTTCGTTTGTTTTTCTTTTGTCCAGATTAGACTGTGTCTGTGTTTTCTCAGTCTGGTTGGTTTCACTGGAGTTGCAGATTTACGCTCCACATCTTTAGTTAGATGTAGGAAGTTTTTTGTATATTCTGCTGTGGATTTTTTGAAGGGTTTTAATACTGACCGCACAGAACTCTGTCCTATTCTGTCCTATCTAGCTAGAGTGGCCTCCTGTGCTAAATCCTGTTTTTTCTGCCTGTGTATGTTTTTTCCTCTCCGACCCCCCGTTAATATTTGTGGGGGGCTGTCTATCCTTTGGGAATTTTCTCTGAGGCAAGATAGTATTCCGATTTCCATCTTTAGGGGTATTTAGTCCTCCGGCTGTGACGAGGTGTCTAGGTGTGTTAGGTACACTCCACGGCTACTTCTAGTTGCGGTGTTAAGTTCAGGGTTGCGGTCAGTATAGTGGCCACTTCCTCCAAAGCTTTCATGCAGCTCCGAGGTCACCGGATCATAACAGTTGTCACTGGGTCCTAAAGTCACAAGGCCCAGGAAGAAGTCTGCAAAGCCAACTGCTGAGACCTTCTGCAGTCAAATGCAGAGCAATGGTCTGCAGCCTCTGACACACCCGTGACACCAACGCTAGTCACTGAGTATCCAGACACCATCCCACCTGATATACTATCAAGATGGCGGTACTATAAAGTAGCATATTGTGAGTCCAAATAATTAAGCACTTGGCTGCTTCTCACTTGCTGGACTATTCACACACCAGTCGAAAAAAGGATAATATAGGAGAAATGTGGAGACCACAAGAAAAACGACCATACGGCAAAAAAGCTATAATCAATAAAAACAACTCTTTATTAAATACAATCATTAAAAATGTACGGACAAAATGGAACACAAATGGGGGAATGGTATAGGTCACGACACGAAACTACCATGTGCAGACAGAACGTACAGGCCCAACATCAACTCCCTAACTGTAAAGATGTAAGTATGGGGAGTAGACACCATAAAAGCAGGATGGCTGCGATGAACTTAGTATTCCAATATGATTCCCCGAAATACCCCACAAACGGCATATATCCCTCATTAGGGGGAGGCTGCAATATCAGTATATATGTGAGGAGTGCAAGTGCACTAATGCGGATGTCCGGGGAAAGTGAACAAAATAAACGCGGCCATAACTGCATGAATAACAGAGACCATCAGGAGGGAACCAGGATGATGGCAATATGACCCATATAACAAACAGCACATGCTGTAGCAAAAATCTATTCAGTTACCTGGTCCAAGATGGTATCTCCCCGGGTGTCTGATGGATGGCCCGCACCTGATGGTCTCTGTTATTCATGCAGTTATGGCCGCGTTTATTTTGTTCACTTTCCCCGGACATCCGCATTAGTGCACTTGCACTCCTCACATATATACTGATATTGCAGCCTCCCCCTAATGAGGGATATATGCCGTTTGTGGGGTATTTCGGAGAATCATATTGGAATACTAAGTTCATCGCATCCATCCTGCTTTTATGGTGTCTACTCCCCATACTTACATCTTTACAGTTAGGGAGTTGATGTTGGGCCTGTACGTTCTGTCTGCACATGGTAGTTTCGTGTCGTGACCTATACCATTCCCCCATTTGTGTTCCATTTTGTCCGTACATTTTTAATGATTGTATTTAATAAAGAGTTGTTTTTATTGTTTATAGCTTTTTTGCCGTATGGTCGTTTTTCTTGTGGTCTCCACATTTCTCCTATACCATCCCACCTGAGCATGATGGCAGGGACATGGGTGGCACATTGGGTGGTACAGGGGATGCAGTTGGTCCTATAGAATTGGTAGAGGAGCTGGAGAGGATTCAAGTATAAAATTGTGGCCAATACAGTTGAGCAAAATGAATCCCAGGACTCAGGTCCAGAAGCAAAACTGGTAGTCCGTGGCCTCCAGACCAGAACTTTCTTCTACTTGCCTTCCTCACAGGCACTTGTTCTCACTAGTGGGTCCATCTTGACATCCAATGTGCATCAAACTGCAACAATGGAGACATACCAGAAGAGAAACCAGAGACTCTGTCAGATGGAGAGCTGGGGCAGCCATGGACCACCAACCTGGCTACTGGACCAGGGCCCTGCAAATGATTTTTCTGAATTCTAGTGGCCAGTTTTATCAGAATGATAGCCACCCAGCCAGTTCATGGCATTGTGCCAGCGTGAAGCTCCACTGCCCCAATACAACAACTGTATGATCTCCACTAGCATAACACCAGTGTCTTATAGCAACAGTCCACAGATGGTCGGCACGTGTATCTTATAAGAATTGCTTTATTCATCCGGTAGTATAAAAGGCACAAAAAATGGTTGAACACAACGGCACATAAATTAGAAAGGCAGGAAAGAAATATATGCGGCATTCCCAGGCAACATGTTTCAGACCTGCATGGTCCTTGCCCAGCCTGGTGCCTTGTTATACTGCGCTTCGGGGTGCAATGGGACCTCTGTGCCCCCTATGGTTGTGCCCCAGGATCAAGCTTTCCTAGACTCCTGGATGATAATATACAGTGGTAAGTGCAAGTAACAAACCTGCCACTCGGGCATCCGAAAAGCTGGGATAAAGAGACTGTATTGGGGGCCATGCTCTGTGTGATGGCATCTGTGGGGCAGCAGTAGGAACTGTATCTAGGGCCATGCTCTGTGTGATGGCATCTGTGGGGCAGCAGTAGGGACTGTATCGGGGGCCATGCTCTGTGTGATGGTATCTGTGGGGCAGCAGTAGGGACTGTATCTGGGACCATGCTCTGTGTGATGACATCTGTGGGGCAGCAGTAGGGACTGTATCTGGGGCCATGCTCTGTGTGATGGCATCTGTGGGGCAGCAGTAGGGACTGTATCGGGGCCATGCTCTGTGTGATGACATCTGTGGGGCAGCAGTAGGAACTGTATCGGGGCCATGCTCTGTGTGATGGCATCTGTGGGGCAGCCGTAGGGACTGTATCGGGGCCATGCTCTGTGTGATGGCATCTGTGGGGCAGCACTAGGGACTGTATCGGGAGCCATGCTCTGTGTGATGGTATCTGTGGGGCAGCAGTAGGGACTGTATCGGGGGGCCATGCTCTGTGTGATGGCATCTGTGGGGCAGCAGTAGGGACTGTATCGGGGGCCATGCTCTGTGTGATGGTATCTGTGGGGCAGCAGTAGGGACTGTATCGGGGGCCATGCTCTGTGTGATGGCATCTGTGGGGCAGCAGTAGGGACTGTATCGGGGGCCATGCTCTGGGTGATGGCATCTATGGGGCAGCCGTAGGGACTGTATCGGGGCCATGCTCTGTGCTGTGTGATGGCATCTGTGGGGCAGCAGTAGGGACTGTATCGGGGCCATGCTCTGTGCTGTGTGATGGCATCTGTGGGGCAGCAGTAGGGACTGTATCGGGGGCCATGCTCTGTGTGATGGCATCTGTGGGGCAGCAGTAGGGACTGTATCGGGGGCCATGCTCTGGGTGATGGCATCTATGGGGCAGCCATAGGGACTGTATCGGGGCCATGCTCTGTGCTGTGTGATGGCATCTGTGGGGCAGCCGTAGGGACTGTATCGGGGGCCATGCTCTGTGTGATGGTATCTGTGGGGCAGCAGTAGGGACTGTATCTGGGACCATGCTCTGTGTGATGACATCTGTGGGGCAGCAGTAGGAACTGTATCGGGGGCCATGCTCTGTGTGATGGCATCTGTGGGGCAGCCGTAGGGACTGTATCGGGGCCATGCTCTGTGTGATGGCATCTGTGGGGCAGCAGTAGGGACTGTATCGGGATCCATGCTCTGTGTGATGGTATCTGTGGGGCAGCAGTAGGGACTGTATCAGGGGGCCATGCTCTGTGTGATGGCATCTATGGGGCAGCCGTAGGGACTGTATTGGGGGCCATGCTCTGTGTGATGGCATCTATGGGGCAGCCGTAGGGACTGTATCGGGGGCCATGCTCTGTGCTGTGTGATGGCATCAATGGGGCAGCCGTAGGGACTGTATCGGGAGCCATGCTCTGTGTGATGGCATCTGTGGGGCAGCAGTAGGGACTGTATCGGGGGCCATGCTCTGGGTGATGGCATCTATGGGGCAGCCGTAGGGACTGTATCGGGGCCATGCTCTGTGCTGTGTGATGGCATCTGTGGGGCAGCAGTAGGGACTGTATCGGGGGCCATGCTCTGTGTGATGGCATCTGTGGGGCAGCAGTAGGGACTGTATCGGGGCCATGCTCTGGGTGATGGCATCTATGGGGCAGCCATAGGGACTGTATCGGGGCCATGCTCTGCTGTGTGATGGCATCTGTGGGGCAGCCGTAGGGACTGTATCGGGGGCCATGCTCTGGGTGATGGCATCTATGGGGCAGCCATAGGGACTGTATTGGGGCCATGCTCTGTGCTGTGTGATGGCATCTGTGGGGCAGCAGTAGGGACTGTATCGGGGCCATGCTCTGTGCTGTGTGATGGCATCTGTGGGGCAGCAGTAGGGACTGTATCTGGGACCATGCTCTGTGTGATGGCATCTGTGGGGCAGCAGTAGGGACTGTATCGGGGGCCATGCTCTGTGTGATGGCATCTGTGGGGCAGCAGTAGGGACTGTATTGGGGCCATGCTCTGTGCTGTGTGATGGCATCTGTGGGGCAGCAGTAGGGACTGTATCGGGGCCATGCTCTGTGCTGTGTGATGGTATCTGTGGGGCAGCAGTAGGGACTGTATCTGGGACCATGCTCTGTGTGATGGCATCTGTGGGGCAGCAGTAGGGACTGTATCGGGGGCCATGCTCTGTGTGATGGCATCTGTGGGGCAGCAGTAGGGACTGTATCGGGGGCCATGCTCTGGGTGATGGCATCTATGGGGCAGCCGTAGGGACTGTATCGGGGCCATGCTCTGTGCTGTGTGATGGCATCTGTGGGGCAGCAGTAGGGACTGTATCGGGGCCATGCTCTGTGCTGTGTGATGGCATCTGTGGGGCAGCAGTAGGGACTGTATCGGGGGCCATGCTCTGTGATGGCATCTGTGGGGCAGCAGTAGGGACTGTATCGGGGGCCATGCTCTGGGTGATGGCATCTATGGGGCAGCCGTAGGGACTGTATCGGGGCCATGCTCTGTGCTGTTTGATGGCATCTGTGGGGCAGCCGTAGGGACTGTATCGGGGGCCATGCTCTGTGTGATGGTATCTGTGGGGCAGCAGTAGGGACTGTATCTGGGACCATGCTCTGTGTGATGGCATCTGTGGGGCAGCAGTAGGGACTGTATCGGGGCCATGCTCTGTGTGATGACATCTGTGGGGCAGCAGTAGGAACTGTATCGGGGGCCATGCTCTGTGTGATGGCATCTGTGGGGCAGCCGTAGGGACTGTATCGGGGCCATGCTCTGTGTGATGGCATCTGTGGGGCAGCAGTAGGGACTGTATCGGGAGCCATGCTCTGTGTGATGGTATCTGTGGGGCAGCAGTAGGGACTGTATCGGGGGGTCATGCTCTGTGTGATGGCATCTATGGGGCAGCCGTAGGGACTGTATTGGGGGCCATGCTCTGTGTGATGGCATCTATGGGGCAGCCGTAGGGACTGTATCGGGGGCCATGCTCTGTGCTGTGTGATGGCATCAATGGGGCAGCCGTAGGGACTGTATCGGGAGCCATGCTCTGTGTGATGGCATCTGTGGGGCAGCAGTAGGGACTGTATCGGGGGCCATGCTCTGTGTGATGGCATCTGTGGGGCAGCAGTAGGGACTGTATCGGGGGCCATGCTCTGGGTGATGGCATCTATGGGGCAGCCGCAGGGACTGTATTGGGGCCATGCTCTGTGCTGTGTGATGGCATCTGTGGGGCAGCAGTAGGGACTGTATCGGGGCCATGCTCTGTGCTGTGTGATGGCATCTGTGGGGCAGCAGTAGGGACTGTATCGGGGGCCATGCTCTGTGTGATGGCATCTGTGGGGCAGCAGTAGGGACTGTATTGGGGGCCATGCTCTGGGTGATGGCATCTATGGGGCAGCCGTAGGGACTGTATTGGGGCCATGCTCTGTGCTGTGTGATGGCATCTGTGGGGCAGCAGTAGGGACTGTATCGGGGGCCATGCTCTGGGTGATGGCATCTATGGGGCAGCCGTAGGGACTGTATCGGGGCCATGCTCTGTGCTGTGTGATGGCATCTGTGGGGCAGCCGTAGGGACTGTATCGGGGCCATGCTCTGTGCTGTGTGATGGCATCTATGGGTCAGAGGTAGGGACTGTATCGGGAGCCATGCTCTGTGTGATGGCATCTGGGTCAGAGGTAGGGACTGTATCGGGGGCCATGCTCTGTGTGATGGCATCTGTGGGGCAGCAGTAGGGACTGTATCGGGGGCCATGCTCTGTGTGATGGCATCTGTGGGGCAGCCGTAGGGACTGTATCGGGGGCCATGCTCTGTGTGATGGCATCTGTGGGGTAGCAGTAGGGACTGTATCGGGGGCCATGCTCTGTGTGATGGCATCTGTGGGGCAGCAGTAGGGACTGTATCGGGGGCCATGCTCTGTGTGATGGCACACATCAGCCCCTCCTGTGGGAAGTCCGGGATGTTCTTTTCTCGGCATGTAGAGACATCATGATAGTCCTGATAAGTCCTCGCTCCTCGAGCTGTCAGGGTGATTTATCACAACACAAGCCAGTTCTTTATTACTATAATAAACAGTCTTTCAAGCATCCTCCGCTGCAGGGAGGAGGTGCCGTGTGAACCCCCAGCCGCATACATGGCTTTTATTACTGACTTTGGCAGGAGCGCAGCTTGTCTGACTGTAGGGATCATTACTGGACATAGGAATAAAGCGTCAGTAAAATCTACTGGCAGCCAAGGAACTTTGGCCGGACTCATCCTACCTGCCAGGGTGACAACCAGTCTTATCTTCCACTTCTGTGAACCTTGGATATAATGTTGCAAATTGTAGAGTTTATGGAGAGGTTTATGGAGAAAGGAAGAGAGTGAGAGACAGAGAAACGTACAGAAGATGCTGATGACTGGCTGGATTCACAACTACACTGATCAGTACTCCTGTATATTGTGCTCCATGCTACTGTTGCCAGCAAGAAAGTATTGTATTTCATCCCAATACTGGCTTCACAATTATACAGTTCATTATTAGAGTTTAGTGTCCTCTTTGCTGCTCCTTTCTACTTTTTATCTCAACTCAAAGCAGTACTCTCAGCTGCACTGCTCCATACTGTTGTACATTGTTTTTCATGCTGTTGTCACTTTCCACAGCAACATTGCTCCGTCCTGCTGTGTAATGTCTTCCATGCTGCTGCTGCTATATGTTGGTTTCATCTCAGAGCTGGATTCACAGCTACATTGCTTAGTTCTGCTTTATAATGTCGTCTGGTCTTCCATGCTGCTGCTACCGTCTGGTAATCTGGTAAGTGTTTTCTTTAATCTCAGAGATGGGCTTACAGCTACATTGCTCAGTAATGTTATATAATGTCTTCCATGCTGCTGCAACCATCTGGTAAGTGTTTTCTTTAATCTCAAAGATGCGTGTACAGATACATTGCTTAGTAATGTTATATAATGTCTTTCGTGCTGCTGATTTCTAGTAATTGCTTCATCTTATCCCAGAGCTGGATTCACAGCTACACTGCTCAGCACTGCTGCATAATGTAAAAAATGCTGCTGTAAACTATTCTCCATGCTGCTGTTTTCCACTTTTGCGACTGGAGAGCAGGAATCCCTCATGTTTATGGAAGACAACATAGCAGCTAGTCTCCAGCTCAGAGACAACTGAAAATCATAAATAGGATTTGCAGTGGGAAAAAATGGTGAAGTTGCAGGATACAAGTCATACAGTGACTAGATAGAGTGCTATCCCTCCTGACAGCAGCGCATTAATGTTACCTGTCACATCATGCTGCTCAAAATGCGCATTATTGCAGCCCGGTATGCTGTGGGGGTTCAGACTATGATATACTATATATACTTATGAATAACTGGTCCTGGGGATTAGTGTCCGCGGTAGGTCTCCAGCTCCTTCTCCTGCCCACGTTCACCATGACTGATAAGTCTCTCTCATTGCCCACCCATAGGGACTGAAGTAGGGTGAGAAAAACAGCAGCATTTCATAGTAAAATCACCGAATCTAATGGCGGGTTTCCTATAAATGATATTTATATTACCGAGAAATAGAAGATTTTTGCTGTGTAAAGATATATGAGACCTTGGAGGTTCTTGGTAAAGCAAGAGAACGCTGTTCCAGCAGTGATACATTTATGGACTAAAGAGTACAATGAGATTTACAACCTTTGGTGCCTTGAACGCTGGTAGATAATATTATTCTGTAATACTTCTGTCTGTTTTGGACATTGTGTTGTTTCTTCTGCCTTCCTGCGCTACATTTGCCGCACATCCGGTGAATCACTGTGACATTGTATCAATCGTCCGTGTTTGCTTTACCTGTTCCACGTCACCTGTAATGATGGACATAGGATGGTGACACCTGAGCCCCCCGTACTATGAGACCCTCACTGCTTGGATCCTGATCCTATCTGCATTAAATGGACTTTGCAGCTTCCGATATATTCGCTTTAGAAATGTCTTAGGCTGATTTCACATTTGCGTTTTTTGCCGCTGCGTTTTAGCGCAAAAAAAGCATGCGTTTTTTCCCCTATACTTAACATTAAAAACGTTTTGCCGCCGCATGCGTCTTTTCTATGCATGCGTTGTGTTGCAGAAATGTAACGTAGTAATTTCTAGCGGCGTTTTTTTGAAAAAAAAACCTACTGCTGTCTATGTAAACACATGCGTTTTTAAGCACATGCGTTTGCATGCGTTTTAATAGAAAAACACAAGAATACACACTGATAAGCCAACCCCTAACCCTAAGGGATCCTAACCCTAAGGGTTAGAGTTAGGATCCCTAGGGTTACTAGGGATCCTAACCCTAGCTATTTCTGTTTAAAGTGGGGGTTTTTGTTGATTTTGATGCAAATGCAGGAAAAAACGCATGTAAACGCGTCAAAATGCCACGTTTGTATTAAAACATGCAAAAACACATTCGTCTAAAAAACACGGCGTTTTAACGCGTTTACATGCGTTTTTTTCACCACATGCGTTTGCGTTTAAAACGCTGCGTTTTTAAACGCAAATGTGAAACCAGCCTTACTGGACTGAAATTCTTGAAATTGTGGAATGTTATTTACATAGGACAAAAAGTGATACCATAAACTCTACAATGGTGCAGATAGCTCAGATATGAACAAGTATGCGCCCCCTTCACTAGTGCATTAGTGGAAATGAGATTTTTTTTTATTTCCTAGAATTGTCTTTATTAAGAGTTTGTATTGATTCGTTTCTATTAAAGGCGTCCCCCAATGATTAGCTTATTACAGAGTGTTCGGACCCCTAGGGGATCGGCTGTGATCTTTGGGGAAATCTGGAAGAAAGTTTTCGGTTCCTTCATTTCTTGTAATACAGAATGCCTGCGCCTCTGGAATGAGGAAAGGCGACTCTCCAATTTGACTTTAAAATGAGGGTCCTTAATTGAAAACCCCCTTTAAATAAGACTGTCACTATGCTGCTTTTATGGACCACTTCACCCATACCTATGGCCGACCAATTCTCTGCCGCTCGGTCCGCAACTCACAGAGACACCGGGGCACTAGAAACCTTCTGAAATCTCTTTTGTAAGATTTTAGGGGATAAGACCTCGAGACTTGTTGACTCTTCCAAGTATCCTGGAGGTTTCTCCATTTTTCCAAGAGAGGTATTTAATTAAAAAAAAGTTGTTTTTTTAATACTAAACTTCCCCTTTAAGAACAAAAAAGACGCAAAATCGCATGAAAAAAAGTGACATTAATAATGGAGTCAATGACAGCTGCCGCCAGCACTCGGAGGGTTAACACCACCTCAGATTGCGCCCCTCACAATGAGGCGAAACATCTGCCTTTGTTGTAATTAATCTGAAGCTTTTTTTTCTTTTTGCATCTACCAAAACATATAAAGCTTCTTGATCTGGGCTGACGGCCAGCCTGGCACAGCAGCCAATTATCCTCTAATAAACACCATCCAGGAACGAAACCGCAGACGACAGATATATAGGACGCTTAAATGCTAAATGGGATTAATTAAAATTTAAAGGCGGGTTCTGTCATCGGCTTCGATCTGACAGTAAATCATCAGCGCTCATCTTCTGGGTGATAACGTTGCGCTTTGTCAGCACCAAATCCGTCAGAGACCGAAAACTTCAGAAGTCAGATACACTTTTCCATCGAGCGCCCGCCCCGCGCCGGTCATTATCCATCACTTACAGCTCATTAGTGATTTCCTCATCTGTCAATTAGGAAGTAGAAAATCGATTCGACAATTTAGGAGTCAAAGGAATAAAATAAAGGGACTGACGTAACAAGATTTCTGCTGGTTCAAAATGTATCAATGTGTCCTTAGAAATCAAATCAGTCCTTAATATTGAATATCCACCAGGTACAACATTTTATATTGTTTGTCTCATACACAGCTCCAGATCCTCAGCATAAACACAATGTTATATGATAAAACTGTGCTACCTGCAGTCACCGCTAGGGGGAGCTCCCTGTATACAGATATATTATAAGATCCTGTCTGCAGCCACCACTAGGGGGAGCTCCCTGTATACAGAGATACATGATAAGATCCTGTCTACAGCCACCACTAGGGGGAGTTCCCTGTATACAGAGATACATGATAAGATCCTGTCTGCAGCCTCAACTAGGGGGAGCTCCATGTATACAGAGATACATGATAAGATCCTGTCTGCAGCCACCACTAGGGGGAGCTCCCTGTATACAGAGATACATAAGATCATGTCTGCAGTCACCACTAGGGGGAGCTCCCTGTATACAGAGATACATGATAAGATCATGTTTGCAGTCACCACTAGGGGGAGCTCCCTGTATACAGAGATAGATAAGATCCTGTCTGCAGTCACCACTAGGGGGAGCTCCCTGTATACAGAGATACATGATAAGATCCTGTCTGCAGCCACCACTAGGGGGAGCTCCCTGTATACAGAGATACATGATAAGATCCTGTCTGCAGTCACCACTAGGGGGAGCTCCCTGTATACAGAGATAGATAAGATCCTGTCTGCAGTCACCACTAGGGAGAGCTCCCTGTATACAGAGATACATGATAAGATCCTGTCTGCAGCCACCACTAGGGGGAGCTCCCTGTATACAGAGATACATGATAAAATCCTGTCTGCATTCACCACTAGGGGGAGCTCCCTGTATACAGAGATACATGATAAGATCCTGTCTGCAGCCACCACTAGGGGGAGCTCCCTGTATACAGAGATACATGATAAGATCCTGTCTGCAGTCACCACTAGGGGGAGCTCCCTGTATACAGAGATAGATAAGATCCTGTCTGCAGTCACCACTAGGGAGAGCTCCCTGTATACAGAGATACATGATAAGATCCTGTCTGCAGCCACCACTAGGGGGAGCTCCCTGTATACAGAGATACATAAGATCCTGTCTGCAGTCACCACTAGGGGGAGCTCCCTGTATACAGAGATACATGATAAGATCCTGTCTGCAGCCACCACTAGGGGGAGCTCCCTGTATACAGAGATACATGATAAGATCCTGTCTGCAGCCACCACTAGGGGGAGCTCCCTGTATACAGAGATACATAAGATCCTGTCTGCAGTCACCACTAGGGGGAGCCCCCTGTATACAGAGATACATGATAAGATCATGTCTGCAGTCACCACTAGGGGGAGCTCCCTGTATACAGAGATAGATAAGATCCTGTCTGCAGTCACCATTAGGGGGAGCTCCCTGTATACAGAGATACATGATAAGATCCTGTCTGCAGTCACCACTAGGGGGAGCTCCCTGTATACAGAGATACATGATAAGATCCTGTCTGCAGTCACCATTAGGGGGGCTCCCTGTATACAGAGATACATGATAAGATCATGTCTGCAGTCACCACTAGGGGGAGCTCCCTGTATACAGAGATACATGATAAGATCCTGTCTGCAGTCACCATTAGGGGGAGCTCCCTGTATACAGAGATACATGATAAGATCCTGTCTGCAGTCACCACTAGGGGGAGCTCCCTGAATACAGAGATACATGATAAGATCCTGTCTGCAGTCACCATTAGGGGGAGCTCCCTGTATACAGAGATACATGATAAGATCATGTCTGCAGTCACCACTAGGGGGAGCTCCCTGTATACAGAGATACATGATAAGATCCTGTCTGCAGCCACCACTAGGGGGAGCTCCCTGTATACAGAGATACATTATAAGATCCTGTCTGCAGTCAACACTAGGGGGAGCTCCCTGTATACAGAGATACATGATAAGATCATGTCTGCAGTCAATACTAGGGGGAGCTCCCTGTATACAGAGATACATGATAAGATCATGTCTGCAGTCACCACTAGGGGGAGCTCCCTGTATACAGAGATACATGATAAGATCATGTCTGCAGTCACCACTAGGGGGAGCTCCCTGTATGCAGAGATACATGATAAGATCATGTCTGCAGTCACCACTAGGGGGAGCTCCCTGTATACAGAGATACATAAGATCCTGTCTGCAGCCACCACTAGGGGGAGCTCCCTGTATGCAGAGATACATGATAAGATCCTGTCTGCAGCCACCACTAGGGGGAGCTCCCTGTATACAGAGATACATAAGATCCTGTCTGCAGCCACCACTAGGGGGAGCTCCCTGTATACAGAGATACATGATAAGATCATGTCTGCAGTCAACACTAGGGGGAGCTCCCTGTATACAGAGATACATGATAAGATCATGTCTGCAGTCACCACTAGGGGGAGCTCCCTGTATGCAGAGATACATGATAAGATCATGTCTGCAGTCACCACTAGGGGGAGCTCCCTGTATACAGAGATACATAAGATCCTGTCTGCAGCCACCACTAGGGGGAGCTCCCTGTATACAGAGATACATAAGATCCTGTCTGCAGCCACCACTAGGAGGAGCTCCCTGTATACAGAGATACATGATAAGATCCTGTCTGCAGCCTCCACTAGGGGGAGCTCCCTGTATGCAGAGATGCATGATAAGATCCTGTCTGCAGCCACCACTAGGGGGAGCTCCCTGTATGCAGAGATGCATGATAAGATCCTGTCTGCAGCCACCACTAGGGGGAGCTCCCTGTATACAGAGATACATAAGATCCTGTCTGCAGTCACCACTAGGGGGAGCTCCCTGTATACAGAGATACATGATAAGATCTTGTCTGTAGACAAAACTAAGTGGGATGATATGGATGAAAAAAAAACATAATTTTGCTATTGTTGTCAGCTGTACAGAATAATTCATTTTATACTTTGATAGATTTTAATATTAGTGAAATTTTTTTTACTCTGTTTTTAGTTTCCTTTGATTGCTTATTCAATATGTTGTCATACCATAGTATTGGCAGTATACAGTGTAAACGATGGGGTGTATGTTATGACTAAGGCTACTTTCACACATCAGTTTTTTTGTTTTAGGCAGAATCCGGCTAATGTTTGAAAAAACGGATCTGTTGCAGATAGTGTAAAAACTGATGCAACGGATCTGTTTTTCTGTCAGATCCGGTTTTAATTTTTAACATGGAGTTTATAGCAGTGAGTTCCTGGAAAAGTAGAGAGAAAAAAAAATCTGCATGATTTCAATGGAAAATGCTTTAAAAACCGATCCGGCCGCCGGAATCACTGTTTCACATCTCCGTTTCATGCGTTTTTGGCCGGTTCCGTCAATGTGCGCTTTTTTCGCCGCACAAAAAAGTTCCTCTGGACGTTTTCTCCGCCGGAAACGACTATTTGGACGAATCCCACGCTAATACAACTCTATGAGAAAAAAAAAAGATCCATTTTTTTCAAAACTTGCCGGATTGTGCCTGAAGCAAAAAACCTGATGTGTGAAAGTAGTCTTAAGGTATGTTTCCACGTTCAGGAAACGCTGCGTTGAGCCGCAGCGTAAAACACGCAGCGTCCAGATATTACAGCATAGTGGAGGGGATTTCATGAAATTCCGTCTCCACTATGCAGTAAAAAACGCATGCGGCATAGCCGCGAAAACGCACATGCGGCGCGTCTTTTCAGAACGCAGCATGTCGTTACAATGAGCAAAACACGCAAGAACAGCGCAGGTGACCTGCCAGTGACCTCAGATGCAGATTTGGTCAGGATTTTACCTGCATAAAATCCTGACCAAATCCTGAAGCAATCCTGAACGTGGACACATACCCTTAGATGGCGGCCAATAAAGTACCAATCTTTTAATGAGTTTCCACATGCTGCTATTGCTCCTGTGCATGTGCAGAAGAATTTGAGCGTTTCCCTTGCAGTGTCCCCTGGATCGTGTCCCCTGGAGTGTGTCCCCTGGATCATGTCCCATGGAGCGTCTCCCTTGGATTGTGTCCCTTGGAGCATGTCCCCTGGATCGTGTCCCTTGGAGCGTTTTCCCTGGAGCGTGTCCCTTGGTCGTGTCCCTTGGAAAGTGTCCCTTGGATCATGTCCCCTGGAGCGTCTCCTTTTGGATCGTGTCCTATGGAGCGTCTCCCTTGGAGAATGTCCCCTGGATCGTGTCCTTTAGATCATGTCCCCTGGATCGTGTCCCCTGGAACGACTCCCTTGGAGCATGTGCCCTAGATAGTGTCCCTTGGAGAGTGTCCCTTGGAGAGTGTCCCCATGAACATGTCCCTTGGATCGTGTCCCCTGGCTCGTCTCTCTTGGAGCATGTCCCTAGATCGTGTCCCCTGGATCGTCTCCCCTGGAGCGTGTCTCCTGGATCATCTCCCTTGGATCGTGTCCCCTGGATCGTCTCCCTTAGAGCATGTGCCCTAGATCGTGTCCCCTGGATCATGTCCCTTGGATCGTGTCCCTCGGATCGTGTCCCATGGAGCGTCTCCCTTGGAGAGTGTCCCTTGGAGCGTGTCCCCTGGAACATCTCTCTTGGAGCGTGTCCCCTGGAACGTCTCCATTGGAGCATGTGCCCTAGATCGTGTCCCCTGGATCGTGTCCTCTGGATCGTCTGCCTTGGATCGTGTCCCCTGGATAGAACCTGAAGACCCACCTCTTCAGACAAGCCTACAACCTGCAGTAACCACCGATTGACCAAACCGCTGCATGACCAGCTGTACCCTCACCTACTGTATCCTCACCCATCCCTTGTAGATTGTGAGCCCTCGCGGGCAGGGTCCTCTCTCCTCCTGTGCCAGTTGTGACTTGTATTGTTCAAGATTATTGTACTTGTTTTATTATGTATACCCCTCCTCACATGTAAAGCGCCATGGAATAAATGGCGCTATAACAATAAATAATAATAATAAAGTCTTGGAGCATATCATGTCCCCTGGATTGTCTCCCCTGGAGCATGTCCCCTGGATCATGTCCCTCGGATTGTGTCCCTTGGAGCGTCTGCCTTGGATCGTGTCCTCTGGAGCATGTCCCCTGGATCGTGTCCCTTGGAGTATGTGCCCTGGAGCGTGTCCCCTGGATCATGTCCCTTGGATCGTGTCCCTCGGATCGTGTCCCCTGGAGCGTCTCCCTTGGATCGTGTCCCCTGGATCATGTCCCTTGGAGCGTGTCCCATGGAGCGTATCCCTTGGAGCGTGTCCCTTGGAGCATGTGCCCTAGATCGTATACCCTGGATCGTGTCCCCTGCAGCGTCTCCCTCGAAGCTCCCGCTTGTCAATGGTCATGATGATACTGGAGAGTCGTCTGCATGTGACCTGAAGGAGACGTCCCCCGGAGGATGTCGGTCACGTGATATGAAGTCACTTTATGGTGCGTAATGATGCAAATATTAATGATTCCCGCTGACGAGTGATGTGATTCCGTCATCAGTGCTTCATCGTTTTGCAGTGGTAACAAACCTTTCACATCATTGCCTTTGACTCATTCCCACAATCTTTGGGGGCGACGACATCAGGATAATACAGTAATGAGCCGTGACTCAGTGATGGAGGGTGGGATTCCGGGACACGAACGGAGCAGAAGCCGAGGTGCAGCAGAGGTGACCATGGGAGATGGAGCAACTTACAAATGGATTTACAAAACCTAATAGAAACATATTAAACGTTGAGAATCTTCAGTGGTTGACACCAATTAATGGCGACCAGAGACCCCCACAGATCACACAAGACCCCACTCAGAAGCGCTGGATTCCTGCACACATGGATGTACGGGGCCCACAGTGACTCGGGGTCCATCCTGGTTGTCAGTCGTTAGTGGCCCAGATGGAGAATTTCATGAATTTTTTGTGACACTTGGATGTTACTAACAGGTTTGGATAAATCTCCCCAGTAGTGAAGAATCGCAGAGGTGCACGGGGACACCAAATGGGATTAATGCTGAATTTATTGGGCAACACGGTGACTCAGTGGTTAGCACTGTATGGTGGCTCAGTGGTTAGCACTGTATGGTGGCTCAGTGGTTAGCACTGTATGGTGGCTCAGCGGTTAGCACTGTATGGTGGCTCAGCGGTTAGCACTGTATGGTGGCTCAGCGGTTAGCACTGTATGGTGGCTCAGCGGTTAGCACTGTATGGTGGCTCAGCGGTTAGCACTGTATGGTGGCTCAGCGGTTAGCACTGTATGGTGTGGCTCAGCGGTTAGCACTGTATGGTGGCTCAGCGGTTAGCACTGTATGGTGGCTCAGTGGTTAGCACTGTATGATGGCTCAGTGGTTAGCACTGTATGGTGGCTCAGCGGTTAGCACTGTATGGTGGCTCAGCGGTTAGCATTGTATGGTGGCTCAGTGGTTAGCACTGTATGGTGGCTCAGTGGTTAGCATTGTATGGTGTGGCTCAGTGGTTAGCACTGTACGGTGGCTCAGTGGTTAGCACTATACATTGGCTCAGTGGTTAGCAATGTATGGTGGCTCAGTGGTTAGCACTGTATGGTGTGGCTTAGTGGTTAGCACTGTATGATGGCTCAGTGGTTAGCACTGTATGGTGTGGCTTAGTGGTTAGCACTGTATGGTGGCTTAGTGGTTAGCATTGTATGGTGTGGCTCAGTGGTTAGCACTGTATGGTGGCTCAGTGGTTAGCACTATACATTGGCTCAGTGGTTAGCAATGTATGGTGGCTCAGTGGTTAGCACTGTATGGTGTGGCTTAGTGGTTAGCACTGTATGGTGGCTCAGTGGTTAGCACTGTATGGTGGCTCAGTGGTTAGCACTGTATGGTGGCTCATAGGTTAGCACTGTGTGGTGGCTCAGTGGTTAGCACTGTATGGTGGCTCAGTGGTTAGCACTGTATGGTGTGGCTTTGTGGTTAGCAATGTATGGTGGCTCAGTGGTTAGCACTGTATGGTGCGGCTTAGTGGTTAGCACTATACGTTAGCTCAGTGGTTAGCAATGTACGGTGGCTCAGTGGTTAGCACTGCAGCCTTACAGCACTGGAGTCCTGGGTTCAAATCTCACCAAGGACATCTGCACGGAGTTGTATGTCCTCCCCGTGTTTGCGAGGATTTCCTCCAGGTTCTCTGGTTTCTTCCCAAATGCCAAAGACCATTAGTGAAATTAGATCATGAGCCCCAATGGGGACAGTGGTGATAATATCTGTAAAGCTGTGGAATTAATGGCGCTATATAAGTGAGTAAAATAAATAAATATTTATTGTGACTGACGGGTTATGCTCCAGTACCGGCGGTGTGCCGAGCATCGTATAAGCGACTCCAGTAATGGTGGGGGAGGGGATAATACAGAAATATCACTTGTGACAGCGGCGGGCTGGAGGTGACAGAGATAAGTGGCGCTGGAATAAAGTAGGATAAAAGCGTCTTTTTCGCTCTGTTTTGATTTAGAAATACACGGAGTAAATGTATTCATCTCCGGGCCGGGAGCATTAAATCAGCCGAGGAGCAGGAGGGGGACGGATTTACCCAAAGAAGTCCTGCAACGAGAGCGGAATGGATGAGCGGAGCATTGGCCGAGCGACCGGCGTCACCATCAATCCTGTAGTGTCCGGGGCAGGAGAGCAGCCATACATCTCAGGACCACGTCTGCAGGACAAGGCTCGATTTAGGGGGTCTCCTAATAATCCTCAGGGATGTGGAGTCTTTGTGCCAATATGAAAGTTTTATTCCTGGGGATGTTGGGTGACAGAGCAGGAGCAGCTCCAGGAGGGCGGACATTGGGCGCACAGAGGGGCTGAAGTGAAGGGTCCTGACATGACACTCTGGAGACACAAAGATCCGACCACAGCGACTCACAAGTGTGTATTTGTCATTATAACCTGGGTATCTCCTGTATATAATTATATATGTACAGCCGGTATAACCTGGGTATCTCCTGTATGTAATTATATATGTACGGCCGGTATAACCTGGGTATCTCCTGTAAATTATTATATATGTACAGCCGGTATAACCTGGGCATCTCCTGTATATAATTATACATGTACAGCCGGTATAACCTGGGTATCTCCTGTATATAATTATATATGTACAGCCGGTATAACCTGGGCATCCCCTGTATATAATTATATATGTACAGCCGGTATAACCTGAGTATCTCCTGTATATAATTATATATGTACAGCCGGTATAACCTGGGCATCCCTTGTATATAATTATATATGTACAGCCGGTATAACCTGGGCATCTCCTGTATATAATTATATATGTACAGCCGGTATAACCTGGGCATCCCTTGTATATAATTATATATGTACAGCCGCTATAACCTGGGCATCTCCTGTATATAATTATATATGTACAGCCGGTATAACCTGGGCATCTCCTGTATATAATTATATATGTACAGCCGGTATAACCTGGGTATCTCCTGTATATAATTATATATGTACAGCTGGTATAACCTGGGCATCTCCTGTATATAATTATATATGTACAGCTGGTATAACCTGGGCATCTCCTGTATATAATTATATATGTACAGCCGGTATAACCTGGGCATCTCCTGTATATAATTATATATGTACAGCCGGTATAACCTGGGCGTCTCCTGTATATAATTATATATGTACAGCCGGTATAACCTGGGCGTCTCCTGTATATAATTATATATGTACAGCCGGTATAACCTGGGCATCTCCTGTATATAATTATATATGTACAGCCAGTATAACCTGGGTATCTCCTGTATATAATTATATATGTACAGCTGGTATAACCTGGGTATATGCCGTATATAATTTTATGTGTACAGCTGGTATAACCTGGGCATCTCCTGTATATAATTATATATGTACAGCCGGTATAACCTGGGCATCTCCTGTATGTAATTATATATGTACAGCCGGTATAACCTGGGCATCTCCTGTATATAATTATATATGTAGAACAACGCTTTCCTGTATATAGGATTATAAATGCAAAGAACAGTTGAGAACATTGAAGAAATTCTTTGTTATATTTTTTTTACGACTTCACAAAGAAAAACAAAGACTTTTTCCCAGACTGGCGACTATGGCGGCGACCTGTGAACCTGCACTTTCCCTTTATTCTGCTGAGGACAACGCATGGTAATAAAAGCTTTGAAATATTTTTTTCACAAGTTTTTGAAGTATTAAACTATTCTCATTTCTCAAGCTCTTTAGTGTCACAAAGTTTACCGTCCTCCCAGGATTTATTAGAATATGGCCTTGGTTCGATCACTGAGTTTAATGGAAACACAGATCATCAGACTGATAAAGGTTACACTGTATAATCATACATCGAGTCCAGGAAAGTCTCTGGGAACCCTGCACCTGCGCAAGCAGGATCGGGGCCAGATACTTATCTGTAGCTCAATACATTTGTATTTCTCCGGTTCATCTCTGCTACAAAAGAAGCAACTTTAAGAAAAAAAAATCCTTTTAATTAAAAACTTGGTACCGTTTTCTGTGCGCAGCTCCAATGAAAAGACATGGTGATATTTAGAGGAGCGTAACACATGACTGCAGGATGAGACTACACAAGGTTTGTTTGTAGTATGTAACCATGGAGACACATGGTTCTGTATATGATCTGTGTACGCAGGATGGGAGATTTTTAATCAATAATTTCGCTTACTTTTTTCCCGTTTTAGCGACCTTTCTGGAATTTACATATTTGTAACATCAGACAAACCCTACACGTGGGATCCAGACGTCGTGGCGTCAGTGAATTATGGTTTTTTTATCCCTTCACGACTTGCGCTGGTGAAAACTATTATGTGATTACAGGAATCGTTATTCATTTCTGTTTCTTATATTATTTTATTACGCTGCATGTTACAATGTAATTAAGACTAGAGGAAAGGGATTAGGAAAATGAGATTTAAAGTTTCCAGGCGATGCATTGTAAGGAACGTTCCTTCGTTATCAGGTGCGAAAGATTACACACTGAACAAGGGCTTCAATTTTCTTTTTAGTAACATTTAAGAGGTCAGAGATCAAACCCCATCCTGCCCGTAACATGGAAAGCTGCACTTTCCCTAATACCCCAGAAGAGACTGAGCGTCATCAGCCTCATTTCCCCAACTGAAAACATCTACAGAGAAAATCTGCTCTGCAGCAACATTAACATTCGATTTTGTTTTCTAATCTAAATTAATTCAACATTTTGATAAGGAGATCAAAATCCTCTGCATAAACAAACAGCAAAAATTAATGCTGGCTGCAGCCACCACTAGGGGGTGCTCACCTCTAGATACTCCTACTAAGAGCTGCAGACAGGATCTTATCATGTATCTCTGTATACAGGGAGCTCCCCCTAGTGGTGGCTGCAGACAGGATCTTATCATGTATCTCTGTATACAGGGAGCTCCCCCTAGTGGTGGCTGCAGACAGAATCTCATCATATATCTTTATATACAGGGAGCTCCCCCTAGTGGTGGCTGCAGACAGGATCTTATCATGTATCTCTGTATACAGGGAGCTCCCCCTAGTGGTGACTGCAGACAGAATCTCATCATATATCTTTATATACAGGGAGCTCCCCCTAGTGGTGGCTGCAGAAAGGAGCTTATCATGTATCTCTGTATACAGGGAGCTCCCCCTAGTGGTGGCTGCAGACAGGATCTTATCATGTATCTCTGTATACAGGGAGCTCCCCCTAGTGGTGGCTGCAGACAGGATCTTATCATGTATCTCTGTATACAGGGAGCTCCCCCTAGTGGTGACTGCAGATAGGATCTTATCATGTATCTCTGTATACAGGGAGCTCCCCCTAGTGGTGGCTGCAGACAGGATCTTATCATGTGTCTCTGTATACAGGGAGCTCCCCCTAGTGGTGACTGCAGACAGGATCTTATCATGTGTCTCTGTATACAGGGAGCTCCCCCTAGTGGTGACTGCAGACAGGATCTTATCACGTATCTCTGTATACAGGGAGCTCCCCCTAGTGGTGGCTGCAGACAGGATCTTATCACGTATCTCTGTATACAGGGAGCTCCCCCTAGTGGTGGCTGCAGACAGGATCTTATCACGTATCTCTGTATACAGGGAGCTCCCCCTAGTGGTGGCTGCAGACAGGATCTTATCACGTATCTCTGTATACAGGGAGCTCCCCCTAGTGGTGGCTGCAGACAGGATCTTATCACGTATCTATGTATACAGGGAGCTCCCCCTAGTGGTGGCTGCAGAAAGGATCTTATCACGTATCTCTGTATACAGGGAGCTCCCCCTAGTGGAGGCTGCAGACAGGATCTTATCATGTATCTCTGTATACAGGGAGCTCCCCCTAGTGGTGACTGCAGACAGGATCTTATCATGTATCCCTGCATGCAGGAAACTATTGGTGTTAGTAGTCACACTCCAAGGTTTTTTTCTTAACTAATGTGCCAACGTAGCACATCGAGCACCAATGCATCCAGTTTTCCTAGTTTGGTCAGTCCAGTCCTCGAATCCAGTGATGCTGCTGGTGTAATTTTCTTGTTCTTCTATATTTTTCAGAGGGGATGCAGATCATCTAAAGTTGCATTCTCTTCTGTCAAGCGGAGGAGATCCCACACAGGCGCTGCTGCCAATGCACAGCTTGGGCTCAAACATCATCATTCTGCGCTGTGACAAGTGCAGAATTATCATTTACAGGTTAAGATCAAGAGATTATTCTGCACCTGTCAGTGTGGATGGCGATGTTTTTGCCCCAGCAAGGCTCCCTCCAATGTGACTGCCTAATTAGGAAAAAGATACATATAGATAACATAGTTAACATCTAAAATTGTGTCACTTTTCACTCAAACCCGTATATATGTATATTTAAGTCCTATATTACTCGTACAGCTACATATGGAAAGAGATAAATTAATGCTAATAGATAATGCTAATCATGGCTGACGCTGTTACGCTGGTGGGGACAGGGGTTAGGAATTTAGCACAGAGGAATATTTTCATACATTATGCTGGAAGACAATGTGGAGGAGTCTCGGGCTCCTGGAGGAGCAGGATCTTGCTACTATGTATCAGTGCAGGTGAAATGTATCGATCTAGAGTATAATCTCTTCAGCTGAACATTCCGCAGACTGGATACAAATTCTATAAAATTTCCAAACATGAGAAGTAACCGGTCAGGCTGGGTCATAAACCTTCTGTCCACTCACAGCAAGCAGAGCTTGACGCATAAAGTTGGTTGTTTATTCCCTCATTATTCTTTATTTTTGTAAGGAACCAATAGTTCTGGATGCAAGGATTGATTTACCTGTCCTGGAAAGAAGCACGATTGTTACGACTGCATTTCTCGAAGTGAATGTTTCCAGCAGCTGAATTTCGGCTGCACTAATAACTTTGCTGCCATTGGGCTCCATGATCCTTAGAAAGTCTGGAAGTTAATTTACTTTCTGCAGAAAAAGCCGCTACGGGAATATTGGTAAAATTAAGCTAATGGTTGCCGTATCGGAAATAAAGGAAGAGGAATGGCGTGCCCGTGATAAGAGCGAGAAAATATCTCTAGATGATTGGAAATAAAGTGCCACATTAGGAGGTAATGACGGCTCGTCCCGACCAAACGGTCCAGGAATAATACAAGAGCCCGATCGTGCCGCATTACATGAGCCGTCGATGGCGGCCGCCCCTCTGTACACACATTAGCATATTGCTCTATAATAAGCTAAATGAGCGTTATGGCGATGGCGGTAATTATTATGAGATGCAAACAGCGCGGCGAGGACAGCTTGTGTTAGGGTTGCACGTTCTCCGTTAGCAGGACATGTCCATTAAGTTACATTAGAGCTTCTGGGTGTAACGAAGCCGCCCCCACACTGATCGGAAACACGGTCTTCACAAATGAACGTCCTCGCTGCTCCGTGATGCGTATGTGAGCGCCGCAGAGCCACATCCTCATCTCCTCGGGATTACACAAGCGTTTACAGACTGAATACAAGAGGAGACGGCAGAACGAGGGGTCATTTCAGAAATTGTCCCTATAGATCAATGATGTTCAAGCAGACACTTTACAGGACTCGTTATGACATTCAGCCAAAGCTGGAGAACGGAAGGCATCGGCACATACAAACATCGGGCTGATTGACCATGGTGTTACAGAGAGCAGCTAAGCCTGGATGCAACATCTGTAACAGCCCCCACCCCCAATAAAATGTGTCCTATATGATACTGCCATTAGAGGATCATTCATGCTTTAGGTCCGCTCAGAAACAACATGGGTGTACAACAATTCTACAAAGATGAGTGGGCAAAAATTCCTCCAGAGTGATGTAAAAAAATCACTACCAGTAATCGCAAAGGCTTTATTGCAGTTGTGGCTGCTAAGGGCGGCCCAACCAGTTATTAGGTTTAGGGGGCAATCACTTTATCACACAGGTTCTTGTAGGTTTGGATTTCATTTTCCTTAATAATAAAGACCTTCAGTGCTACCCCTGCTCCGTGCTGTGCCAATCCAATAGACAGGAGAACATTGCAGACAAAAATGCAACAGCCCTAAAAAAAAAAAAATTAGAATCAACCCAACTCCCCACTAACAGCTTTTGGAGCACTTTAAAAAAAAAAATTATATAAATGTGACTGCAGTCATCACTAGGGGACTCAATGTGTATTGATTTATACTGCAAGAGCAGATCAATTGGGATCTTAAATGTATTCAGAGAGCTACCTTTAATGGTCACAACATATATCTGTATGTAGTGAGCTCTCCCTAGTGGTGACTGTATAAATCTGTATGTAGTGAGCTCTCCCTAGTGGTGACTGTATAAATCTGTATGTAGTGAGCTCTCCCTAGTGGTGACTGTATAAATCTGTATGTAGTGAGCTCTCCCTAGTGGTGACTGTAAAAATGTGTAAGTACCGAGCTCCTCCTAGTGGTGACTGTATAAATCTGTATGTAGTGAGCTCTCCCTAGTGGTGACTGTATAAATCTGTATGTAGTGAGCTCTCCCTAGTGGTGACTGTATAAATCTGTATGTAGTGAGCTTCCTCTAGTGGTGGCTGTAGAAATCTGTATGTAGTGAGCTCCCCCTAGTGGTGGTTGTATAAATCTGTGTGTAGTGAGCTCCCCCTAGTGGTGACTGTATAAATCTGTATGTAGTGAGCTCCCTCTAGTGGTGGCTGTATAAATCTATGTAGTGAGCTCCCCCTAGTGGTGACTGTACAAATCTGTATTTAGTGAGCTCCCTCTAGTGGTGACTGTATAAATCTGTGTGTAGTGAGCTCCTCCTAGTGGTGGCTGTATGAATATGTATGTAGTGAGCTCCCTCTAGTGGTGACTGTATAAATCTGTATGTAGTGAGCTCCTCCTAGTGGTGACTGTATAAATCTGTATGTAGTGAGCTCCTCCTAGTGGTGACTGTATAAATCTGTATGTAGTGAGCTCCTTCTAGTGGTGACTGTATAAATCTGTATGTAGTGAGCTCCCTCTAGTGGTGGCTGTATAAATCTGTGTAGTGAGCTCCCTCTAGTGGTGACTGTATAAATCTGTGTAGTGAGCTCCCTCTAGTGGTGACTGTATAGATCTGTATGTAGTGAACTCTTTTATTATAAAAATACAAAACTTACAATAAACAGCAAAAATCAAAACCCCAGCAAAAGCAACTGTCCGAGTCCAACATTATCCCCCCAGTCCAAAGCAAAGTCCGAGTCCAGCATAACAGCCCCCAGTCAAAGCAACCCCGCAAAAGAAAACAAACTGCCTTCTTCTTTCTCAGAGAAGCTTCCTCCATCTTTCTTTCTTGTTGTTTTCTGTCCTTTACTTGTCTTTTCACTTTATGATTCTCCATATCTCCTCCTCCCCAGGTTACATCACCCAAGGAGAGAAGAAACATTTTATTAATACACGCGCACATACACACTTCATAGCAAACCTAACAAAGAAAACTCTGGTCCATCGCCCAAAAAGAAACACTATAGCCACCTGGCTTAAACACATCTATCTAAAACACACAAAAAAATTTTTTTTTAAATTTTATAATTTTTTTTTTTCTTTTTGTATTTTTTCCTTTATTTTTTTATTTATTTTTTTTTCCCTTTTTTTACTTTTTACACAGCAAATACAACCATAAACAACCTACCACCAAACCCCTCCCTCCCACCACAAAAAAACACCCACACAATACAAAAATAACCTCACCAAGGAACTCATAACCTCTTGTTTACAAGACAGGTGCTTTAACCCTGAAAGCCACAGGATCATCACCTTACATTACAATACTACATAACTCTCTATATACAACACTTACCCAGAGCCAGGATTGGTGCCTGTAAGCCCTATATCAGTAATTCACTTCTGCAAAACAAAAATCTGATCGTGAAAAGCCCCAGCCCGCCACCGGGAAACCGGAGATGACAGGCTTCTACCCTAGCAATCCTTACTCTACCAGCCGACCCTACCTGTCTAGACATCTGCCCCTATTTATCTACCTACCTTTCCCTGTCTCTCCCTGCCTGACCCTACTACCCTACCTAACTCACCGCGTGCCTACCTAACTGTCCCTGGGCTGTCCCTGTCCTGTTCCTAACTATCTACCTGTCCCTACTGAGGCTATCTACCTGTCCCTACCATTTACCTGCTTATCTAAGCCCTAGGTACATTAAATGAGAACCCTCTCCAGAGAAGAGAGGCCCTCGCTGCACCTAGCCTGTCATACTCCAGAGAGCGCACCTTCACCAGGCCACCCAGAATGTTCCTAACAACCTCGTCCCGGGGGAGGATTTTCTGCTGAGTTGACACTAAGCACCGTGCGTTCCACGTGTAAAACATGACGACTAAACTGACTAGAAATAAAGTGCCCCGATCTCGGCCACCCAGGGATCCGAATGCCCCATACGCCAACTCCGCATAGGAAAGGTGTGCCAGCCGAGGCCAGCCTATGGAAGCACCTACCCTGTTGTAGACCCCTGTATTAAAAGGACACTGAAGGAGGAAGTGCTCCATGCTTTCCAGCGTGTCGCAACACCCCTCACGGGGACAACCCCGATCATCGGAGTTCCTACACTTCAGGTTGTCCCTTACGTACAGTTTCCCATGGAAGCAGCGCCAAGCCAAGTCCCAAAACTTCAAGGGGACCCGTGTAGAATTCAATAACCTCAGCCCACCCTCCAGATCCCGACTTGGGCAATCTTTGAGCACCAGAGGCTTCTAGAAATGGGTCAACAGAACCCTCCTGTCAAGGAATTTCCTCGACATGGTCCTGATCTCCCACATTCCCAGACCCCACCGGCGGATCACCTTCAGAACCGGGGTAGCGTAAGCCGGGAGATGCCCGTGTGGTGTGCGCAGGTCCTTTACTTGCCCTCCTGTCTCCCATTCCTGGAAGAAGGGCCGAAGCCATCCCCTGCAGGAGAATACCCACGGAGGAGCCCTCTCTGACCAGAGGTTGGCGATGTTAGTCTTGACAAAAGTGTTTATTAGAAACACCACTGGGTTGACCATACCCAACCCTCCTAGTCTCCTTGTGCGATATGTGACCTCCCGCTTGACTAGGTTCAGCCTATTTCCCCATAACATCTGGAAAAACAGGCTGTAGACCCGTGTCCAGAGCGGCTCTGGCAACATGCAGACGCTGCCCAGGTATATTAACAAGGGTAGCAAAAAACCGTTAACCAGGCTAACCCTTTCCCTCAGGGTCAAAGACCAACCCTTCCATTGGTCCACCTTCTGGGCGGCGATCTTAAGTCTGCCCTCCCAATTTTGCTGGGGGTAGTCCCCAGGGCCAAATTCGATGCCTAGGATTTTTGCCGATGCCTGGGGCTCTGGAAGAGTGTCCGGGAGACCAAAACTAGGGTCTCCCCCTCCCAGCCAGAGACTCTCACACTTTTCCTGATTAATTCTGGACCCAGAAGCCTCCGAGTAGCGATCAACCTCAGACATGACCCACTCCGCCTCCTCACCCAAGGACACCCCCCAGGCAGACCGTACCTCAGAAGGACGGACCAGAGGTACTCATGGTTAACCCGATCAAAAGCCTTCGCCTGGTCTAAGGACAGCAAGTACCCCTTCCAGTGACCTGCCCTGCCCTGCTCCACTGCCTCTCGGACACCGAGCACAGCACTAAACGTACTGCGGCCTGGAACAGAGCAGTGCTGGGCCCCCGAAAGGAGCCGGGGTGCAAACTTCACCAGCCGTTTGAACAGCACCTTTGCCAGAACCTTCCAGTCCGTATTGAGAAGCGCTATGGGACGCCATTTCTCAATACGGGACGGGTCCTTACCCTTTGACAGGATAATCAGGGCAGACTGCCTCATCGACTGGGAAAGAGCGCCCGAGGAGAGACACTCGTTAAACACCTCAGTCAAGAGAGGGACCAAGGAGTCCCTAAAGGTCTTATAAAACTCGGATGTTAAGCCATCCGGACCTGGCGATTTCTTAGGCCGAAGCCCATCAATGGCCAGTCGCACTTCCTCTTCCCTGATTGGTTCTGTCAAAACGTGAAGCGAGGGGTCATCCCCTGGCTCAGGGATGGCCTCGGCCAGGAAAGCCGACATCACGTTCCGATCCAGATCCCTCTTCCCCAAGAGGTGTGAGTAGAAAGATCTGATCACCTCCAGGATCCCTGATTTGGATCTTTTCAGGGAACCCGTATCGTCGACCAAACCTGTCACCACCTTACAACTCACTGACATCTTACAGTTTCTGTAGGGGTCAGGCGAGCGGTACCTCCCGAAATCCCTCTCAAAAACCAAAGATGTGTGCCTATCGTACTGACACCTCTTGAGTAAAGACTTCACTCTGGAGATCTCCTCACGGTCACCTCCAGCCGAGACGAGATGTTCGAGTTTCCTCCTCAGTTCCTGACACAGGCGGTACCTGCACAGGCTCCTGAGGCTCGAGAGCTGGCGGAAGAAACTCGCAACCCGATCCTTGAACATCTCCCACCACTCTGACTTATCGCTACAGAGATCCAAAAGCGGTACCTGGCTCTGAAGAAAGTCCTCAAAGGATTGTCTTATCTCTGCTTCTTCCAAGAGGGACGAATTCAGCTTCCATAGTCCCCTTCCCATCCGAGGGGTTTCTGAAACATTCAGAGAAAAAGAAATCAGACATTGATCGGAGAACTCCACCTCAACAACGGACACTGCTGAAGAGATGGCTTCCTCCTTTAAAAAAAACCTGTCTATCCTAGACCTACAATTACCTCTATGAAAGGTGAAACCACAGTGACCTGGGGTGTGCCGGATGTGGACATCCACCAGGCGAGCGTCACTAGCTATGCTATTAAGAGTATTACTATCATAAGCCAGCCGGTCAATGGAGCCTCCCCTATCACGAAGCCTTGTGACAGTGTTAAAGTCACCTCCAAAGACCACCTGCCGACTGGTAAAAAGATAGGGCTTAATCTTCAGGAAGAGACATTTACGGTCCCACTTTGACTGCGGACCATAGATGTTAATGAGCCGAAGCTCCTGTCCCCTCATGAAGACGTCTAAGACCAGGCACCTCCCCATTTCTACCTCGATAACTCTCCGGCATTCAACCGATGCAGTCTTAAAAAGGACTGCCACCCCGCTACACGTCTCGGCCGCAAGAGACCAGTACGAAGACCCGCACCTCCACTCGCTCTTCGCCTTGCGTATGGCCCCCATATCCGTAAGCCTGGTCTCCTGCAAAAACAACATTTCAGCCTCAAATCGGGTGAGAAAATCAAAGGCCGCAAATCTAGCCGCATCAGACTTTATACTAGCGACATTAATGGTCGCTAGAGTCAACGGGGTGGGTGCCGCCATCATGAGTGATCGAGTTAGATGGCCTTTTTCTTCACTCCACCCTTTTTCTTAGCCCGCTCATCTCCGGACGATGAAGCCCCCCCTCTTCTTTTCAGAGAGACAGAGGTATCCATCCCTCCCACCTCTTTCTCATCTCCGGACCCAGGGTCGTCCCCACCTCGCGAGGAAGACACACCCCCCCGGAGAAGGGACTCCCCCGCCTCCCAAAGGCCCTCCCGATGTTACCTCCGGAACCTCACCCCCGACTCCCGTCTCAGCAGGATCGTCAAGGGGTTGGAGAGAGGGATCAGAGGGGAGTTGGTGGGACCTTCCTTAGGCACCTTGGTCAGGGAAGAAGATTTTCCACCTTTTTTCTTCTTTTTTTTACTTTTGGCACTCTTGGTACCCTTGTCACCCATTTCTTTTGGCTGTTCCCCTCCATCCTCATCAAAACTTTCATATTGAGAGGCATCTGAGAGATCAGCCACTTTCTCATTGTCCATCCGTCTGATCTCCTCATTCACCGCTTCCTCCCCCGGGGCCTCAGTGACATGGGCCGTCGCCTCGGAGGAGGGGGCAGCCATTACCCCAGTTTCCCGAGGCTCCTCCTGCCCCCTGCCCTCCTGACGCCTTGCCTGCCTCCGCTGGTAAGAGGGGCCCCTAGCCCTGCCATTCCTCATCGGCCCCTCAGCTCCTCCCCCGCTACCACCTCCAACCTCTGCAGAAGTTGCACCGCCAGGAACTTCCTCACGGCTCCCCTCTGCCCGGCTGGCCATGGCATTAGAGAAGGAACGAGGGCAGCGGCTGAACGGGTGACCTAGATCACCACACAGGTGACATCGAATGACACCACAGGATGCGGCGAGGTGACCTACCTCGCCACACAAGGCACATTTCTGCACCTTGCAGCCCGCGCTGAAGTGGCGAGGATCACCGCACCTGTGGCATACCTTCGGCTGCCCCTGGTAGAAGACCAGAATCCGATCCCTTCCCAGAAAAGCCGAGGAAGGGATGTGGGTGACAGTGCCCCCTGAACGCTTCAACTTTACCATGAAGGTCCAGCCCCCTGACCAGATACCAAAATCGTCCCGGTTCTTCTTCGGGACCTCCACAACCTCGCCGTACCGACTCAACCAGGTCATTATGTCAACGCCAGAAAGAGACTCATTACATGTTAAAACGGTCACTTTCTTCGGCCCACTTTGGCGAGAAATTGCTTCCACAGCGAAACCTCGCCAGCCGGGCTCCTCTTTTACCAGCTCATAATTCGACCAAAAGAGCTCCAAGCCCTCCGGCCGAACAAAGCTGATATCAAAGGTGGAGGTCCCAAAAGGATGTATCAGAGCAAAGATGTCAATAGCCCTGAAGTCCATCTTCATGAGGAGCTTCACCACATTTGTCCTGGATGGACACGCTTCATCGCCCCTCCACCGAAGACGAACCACATTTCTCCTGGAGACCCCCTGCCCGGCTGTCGGGAGGGACCACACGGTCTCCCCCCCCCCCCCTTTTCTCTTGGAAGGCAGCTAGACCAAACTTATCTAGCCAGTAGGACAACGCCACCTCTCTTCCCTCTACATTGATCGTCTGCTCCCCTTTTCTGAGGGCCTCCAGGAAACGGCGGCGAAAAGCTTCATTCCCTGGGTCCGGAGATGAGGAAGACCCCTGTGGAACCCCAGCGGCAGCAGCCGCATAACTAATGGCGGCTGCAGGTGAGGGGGACGATGGACCAGCCCCTATATTCCCTGAACCCTGAACCTCACAGTCAACCATCTCCACCTCACTTACCTCAGCCTCACCATTTCCACTAGTAGAAATCACCGCACTGGCACCATTCACACCAACCATACCTCCAGCAGAAACTGCCCCTGACCCTTCACCATTATCACCATCACACACACTATTCACACCACTTGCACCACTTCCATTATTATTTACATTTTTTTTCCTGCTCTCTGCTGGGGTTGTTGCTGTTTGCAGTGCAGCTGCCCCTTTAAGATCAATACTGCAGGGTTTAATTACCACACCCTGCTTTTCAGCAGAGCATGTGCTGGCAGCTGCAGACTGTTGCTCCAGCCTCTCCTGCAGACCATCTCCACGCTCCTGTGTGCACTTCACCGCCGGGTCCCCCACAGATACAGGTGACACACATGCAGAGGACCCCGGCGGTGCGACTTTCTTCGGCGAGGATGCCGTCCGGACCTGCATTACTGCAGCCATTACAGCTGCACCCGAGATGATAACCGGTGTCGGGGTCCCAGATTTTGACCCAGCATCGGATCTGCATGTGGGGGACCCCGACACCACAGCACACGCCGCCGATGATGCGGCCCCGGCTGACAGCGCACCGCCAACACTGCGGGGAGCGGTGACCACCGGCAAGGTACCCACAGCCCCTACCCCCCGAGCGTCAGCAGGTGCAGCAGGCGCCAGGCCGTCCCCCGTTTCCACAGAGGATCGGGCCTGGACACCTCCACAGGTTTTATTACTGCCCGCCACAGGGCCACTCTCCAGACCATGCACACTGTCCGGCTCTGCAGCCGCATGCCCACTCTCGCCCCCTCTGCTACCGCCAGCAGAGACGGCGACCTGCGCCATACGACTTGTACTCTCCCCGCTCCCTCGCACCGGACCCACTGCAGGTCCCGGGGTGGGTAGCGGGCTCCACACAGCGGGATCGGGGGGTCCCAGGAAGGGGGACAAACACCAACCTCTCCTCCGATGTTTTCTTCCTTTTTTTCCTTTTCTTTTTCCCCCTCCCGGTTGCCTCGTCCCCGCAGACCTCATCCCCAAACTTCAGGTGGGCATAATTTACTGGGGACTCTAGCTGACGGATCTGCTGTAAGACGAGGCAACCCCCACTACTGCTGTTATCGCTGCTGCTATCATCCGCATCACCCCCATCATCCTCTGAAATACTATGGTCTGATGGGAGTGGGACCTGCACTGGATCTATCCCGCTGTGTGTGGCCTGGAGATCACTTACCAAGCCCCCAGGTGGGTACGGTGCCTCCTCCATCTCCTCATGGTCCACCTCCTCCACCTGGGTCGGACGCCGAGACCCCTCTGGCTCCTTTGCAGCAGCCATGTTGTGGAATCGGTCGTCATTCTCCAGCTTTTCCCGGAAGGGCCCGCTGTTATTTAATATAGCCGCTCTCCGGGCTTCCATGCCCTCAATGCAGATCCCCAGGCTGGATATCCTGGCTGTTAGGGCAGACTTCTCTGTGCGGGAGGCTCTGCTTGCAGCTTGCCTCACCTCGTTCATCTCCTCCCGGAGTCTCCTGAGGGTCTTCCCAGCCTCCTCATGCTCGCTGAGGTACGCATGGACACGAGAGGCATAGCTGTCAACCGTCTCCCGTGCGGCCCTAGTGCCCCAATCCTTCGGCACCGGCGCCGCTGCACCTCTGCGAGTACTCCGCTCACCTCCGGGAGGAGACACCGCAGTGGCCCTCGCCTCAGCCTTAGGGGCTTTGCAGCCCTCCTGGGTCTTCCTGAGCTCCACCATGTTCTGGGCCTTGCCGGATCTGGTGACCCTCTTTGCCGGTAGCGATGAGCTCCCACCCCTCGCCGGCTTAGACCGAGGGGTGGGAGACGGGGACTCAGCCCCACAGTCCATCCAATACACCCCTCTCTTTCCTGGGTCAGAGAGGGGGGGATTCCTGGGTAAAAAACTGGTGACTCTCCTGGAGCAAACAGAACAGCACCTTCCTCCACAGACTACAAGCTCCTAGTGGTGGCTGTATAAATCTGTGTAGTGAGCTCCTTCTAGTGGTGACTGTATAAATCTGTATGTAGTGAGCTCCTTCTAGTGGTGACTGTATAAATCTGTATGTAGTGAGCTCCCTCTAGCGGTGGCTGTATAAATCTGTGTAGTGAGCTCCCTCTAGTGGTGGCTGTATAAATCTGTATGTAGTGAGCTCCCTCTAGTGGTGACTGTATAAATCTGTATGTAGTGAGCTCCCTCTAGTGGTGGCTGTATAAATCTGTGTAGTGAGCTCCCCCTAGTGGTGACTGTATAAATCTGTGTAGTGAGCTCCCTCTAGTGGTGACTGTATAGATCTGTATGTAGTGAGCTCCCCCTAGTGGTGACTGTATAAATCTGTATGTAGTGAGCTCCTCCTAGTGGTGACTGTATAAATCTGTATGTAGTGAGCTCCTTCTAGTGGTGGCTGTATAAATCTGTGTAGTGAGCTCCCTCTAGTGGTGGCTGTATAAATCTGTATGTAGTGAGCTCCCTCTAGTGGTGGCTGTATAAATCTGTGTAGTGAGCTCCCCCTAGTGGTGACTGTATAAATCTGTATGTAGTGAGCTCCTTCTAGTGGTGGCTGTATAAATCTGTATGTAGTGAGCTCCCCCTAGTGGTGACTGTATAAATCTGTATGTAGTGAGCTCCCCCTAGTGGTGACTGTATAAATCTGTATGTAGTGAGCTCCTCCTAGTGGTGGCTGTATAAATCTGTATGTAGTGAGCTCCCTCTAGTGGTGACTGTATAAATCTGTGTGTAGCGAGCTCCCTCTAGTGGTGGCTGTATAAATCTGTATGTAGTGAGCTCCCTCTAGTGGTGGCTGTATAAATCTGTATGTAATGAGTTTGCCATTAACCTCATAGATGCTGGACTTGTTGCCTCTCTTGATGTTGCTCTACAGAGACGTAATTGAAACCACCTGGCTTACCATGTAGCAATGTAGCAAAAGTCACAGGTTTAATAAGTCCTCCTGAGGGCGTCCTGCTCCTCTACAAAAAGCAAGAAGCGAGAGACAAAAGCTGCTATAAATGAGACAGTGTTCCCCCTATGATATATTCCTGAGCGCAGAGACATTGTGTTCCTCGTACAGAAAACCCATATTGTGCAAGTAATAATTAACTCTGGACGGGGGACAGCGGCAGAATTACAATATTACCTGTGAGATAAACGCAGGATGCCAGAATAACCCGGCGTCTCTTCCCCACGACACGTCCCGGCTCACCTTTACCTCCCCTCCCCCACCCGCCTCATTATCTCTATATAGTTTATTACTCACAAATCCTGATATTTCATTCATCAGTTCATCTATTACTGCAAAAGCCGATGTGACGGAGCGCTGACGCCCGAGAGGGAAGGTTACTGATGGAAATGGGTCATTTAAAACCATACGAAGCTGCAAACGCAGATATAGCTGCACCGAGCCTCATTAAAGGGATGTCCTGACATGGATGAGAAGGAAGTGACAGGTCTCTTATCATTAAAGAGCTATTTTCGGGCGACTCATAGACTTCCTATAGACCCTGAGCTGGAGAGAGCAGAAGGCTCTAGCAATGGAGTAATGTGGTTTTTATGGAAAAATAGAAGCTTCTACGTGGTGAAATAGTAAAGCAGAATGATGGCAGAATGCGGCTGCCGCTGTAGCACCGTCCGCGGGAGGGATCGTGTCAGCCAGAAATTAACTCACATGAAGGAAAGTAATGATTACATTGCCTTGTACTGCGGGATGTATCAGCCGGCAGGAGAGATGTTTTCAGAAAATACACAATGCAAGAAGTGGGCTGCATGACGAGGACATGACGGGAGGGTGACAGGCAGAGAGTTTATGCTTCCAGGCTGTCAGTGACAGAGATTGAAAGCAGCGACACTGGAAGCGGCAGCAACGTTCTGTGCTCCACCAGCTCTTCTGTGGGATCGGACCAGGTGGGCTCCTTCCATGTGGATCTTGGTCGCCCCACAACCTGTCTTTAGATCACCGGTTGTCCTTCCTCCTTATATCAACCACTTCTTTTGGTAGATACAAACTGCTACATAAAAAAAAAATCTACAAGAGCCTCCTTATACCAGGAAAACCCCAAAAGACCTGCCGTATACTGGGAAAACCCCACAAGACCAGCCACACCCAACAAGACCCTCTGTATATCGGGAATAGCCCATAAGACCTGCCTTGTACCGGGAACACCCAGCAAGACCTGCCTTGTACCAGGAAAACCCCACAAGACCTGCAGTATACCGAGAACCCCCCACAATCCCTGCCGTGTACCGGTAACACCCCACAAGACCGGCCGTATACCAGGAACACCCCGCAAGACCTGCTGTATACCGGGAACACCACACAAGACCTGCCATATACCGGGAACACCCAACAAGACCTGCCGTATACCTTGAACACCCAACAAGACCTGCCGTATACCGAGAACCCCCCACAAGACCTGCCACATACTGTGAACACCCAACAAGACCTGCCGTATACCTTGAACACCCAACAAGACCTGCCGTATACCGGGAACACCCCACAAGACCTGCTGTATACCGGGAACACCCCACAAGACCCGCCATATACCGGGAACACCCCACAAGACCTGCCACATACTGTAAATACCCAACAAGATCTGACGTATACTATGAGCACACCAGAAGACCGGCCGTCTACCGGGAACACCTCACGAGACCTGCCATATACTGGGAACACCCCACAAGACCTGCCGTGTACTGGGAACACCTCACGAGACCTGCCATATACTGGGAACACCCCACAAGACTGGCCGTGTACTGGGAACACCTCACGAGACCTGCCACATACCGTGAACACCCAATAAGGCCTTCTGTAAATCGGGAACAGCCCACAAGACCTGCCGTGTACTGGGAACATTCCACAAGACCTGCCGTGTACCAGGAACACCCCACAAGACCTGCCATATTCCGGGAACCTCCCACATGACATGACCCACCATATATCAGGAAAATTCCACAAGACCCGCCATTTACCAAGAAAACCCCACTAGACTTGCCGTATATCAGAAACACCCCTCAAGGCCTTCCATATAACAGAAACACCACAAAAAACTTGCGGTATACCGGGAACATCCTACAAGACTCACTGTATACTGGGGACATCCTACAAAACCTGCTGTATACAGGGGAATAGTCTCCCAGACCTACTGTACACTAGGAACAGCCTACAAGACTCGCCATATACCGGGAACGCCCTACAACAACCGCCGTATACAGGGAACACCCCACAAAACTCACTGTATACTAGGAAGACCTACCTATTTGTAATTTTTCCGACCCACCTTCTGTCTGTTAACATTGGGCAGTCTTCGCAGTCTCTCTGATATTCGCTCTTCTTGATGATCTCTGATGTGTACAATGATGGATACAAGTCTGCATTGTAACAGGCAGCTATATATGGTGGCCCTCACAATGGCTCCTCTGGTGGGCGCAGGGCTCTAGAGTGAAGGCTTCCTGCTCTGTCTGCAGAGATGGAGTCCTGTGTCTCTCCACACCGCCCGTCGGAGTCTAGTTGGGGGCCATCTTTATCTGTCTCCTTTATGATACGTACATCTGTACATGAAGGCTTACACTCATTAAAGTCCCCTGTGATTACGACCAGCCTTTCATTTTGATGTAAATTCCCCATATTGTTGGTTTCACTACAGAAAAAAAAACAAGAAATTATTGATGGACAAGAGACTGATTGAACTTCAAGACGACCAACAGATTTCAATGAGTCCTTTGCATTGGCACTCCAGGAATGTCTGCCCGCTCCGTGCCAACCTGTGCAGTTTTGTTAGAGACAGATGAATCCGAAGGTTCTGTGATCTGCCGGACAGTTTGTCTATTTTATGGCCGTTCTTGAGTCTTTAGAACAAGGAATTGGCTCGAAGGCGACCGAGCTTCATGGTGTGGTAGAAGGTGGACAGAAGCTGAACAGATGGGAGGAAAACTCCGGCACGTCAAGAACTGGCTCCAAGTATAAGGGAGGCAGAGAGTGAGCGGAGAGCCGGAAGACAATCTCCAGCCATCTGCTGCTAATAATAAATAGAAGAGAAGATGCCAAGTCTGGCTGATCCCATCATTATCTCCAACCTTGCTTCACGGCAGCTTCATACATGAACCGTAAAACCCTGGGAACTGGTGGCACCACCATGAAGGATTCCACCAGGAGCACTGACCCCTGTGCACACAATGAATCAGCACCCTACATATGATACAGCTCACTCCCCTCCTGCTGCCATATAGTCCTCACCCTGACTGTGGTGGTTGAAGGTCCCGTAGGGCTCACTACTTAATATACAAGACACCAGGAGGAGAGGACAGCACACAACCACTCGTAAATCCAGATTGTGGCAAGGAGAGGACACAGGAGAGGTTTTCTTCTGATGACTTTTCCATGAAGGCCATATTTGTGCAGGTGTTTCTGAACAGTAGAACAATGTATCACAACTCCAGAGTCTGATAAATCTTTCTGAAGTTCTTTTGCAGTCAAGTGGGGGTTCTGATTTGCCTCTCTAGCAATCCTATGAGCAGCTTTCACTGACATTTTGCTTGGTCTTCCAGACCTTATCTTGACCTCCACTGTTCCTGGTAACTGCCATTTCTTAATTACATTTTGAACTGAGGAAAGGGTAACTTAAACACTTTGCTATCTTCTTATAGCTTCTCCTGCTTATGGGCCTCCACCATTTTAATTTTCACAGTGCTTGGCAGCTGCTTAGAAGAACCCTTGGCTGCTGTTTTTCGGCACAAGTTTAGAGGAGGCTCTATTTTTTATAAAGCTGTGAAATTTTCATAATCTGGCCTTTCCTAACGATGATAGTGAACAAGCCATAACCCTGATGGGTTAATTAAGTTCTGAAAGTTATCTGAGCAGTAAAAATCTACAGGGGTGCTCAAACTTTTGCTTCAGCCCATTTTCTTTTTTGTAATTTTTAAAATTGTAAAAAATGACAAAATATTTTGTTTTCTTAAAATATAAAGAAAATGTGTCATCTGTAACTTTAGGACTTTTAGATCATTTCATCTTCAACTTACTTAACTGTTCACAATAACAGTAATTTTGACCAGGGGTACCCAAACTTTTACATGCCACTATATGTTTCAGGGTATACTGCTTTGCTTTATAGAGACACAATTATTTTGGTGCACTATTAACGTAGGGGACACTATGATTGGTACAGTTATTTTTGAGGAAACATTGGCCACTATTACAGTTGTGGGCACTGTGCTTGGTACATTTACTACAGGAGACACTGTCACTGTTCAGGGATTTCTGCTTTCCACACATATTTTGGAGGACACGCCATAGGAACTTAATAGACACCTATGTCAGAGTGACTTTGTTGTCACTGTTATATTGCATGGCTCTAACTGCTGAGTGTAATTATTTTTCTAGGCACCATTACCGATTTTGGGCAGTGTTGAAGATTGTGACACAATCTGATCTGATGACCACTTATTTTTACAGTCTATACTTTGAGTTCACTATTATTTTGGTGGCTTCTTTGCTTGTGGTGCAGGTATTTTCTAAGGTGCTGTGTTGCACAAAATGCTACCCTGGGCACTGCCTGTGTACAAACAACATGCTACCCTGGGCACTGCCTGTGTACAAACAGCATGCTATTCTGGGCACTGCCTGTGTACAAACCACATGCTACCCTGGGCACTGCCTGTGTACAAACAACATGCTACCCTGGGCACTGCCTGTGTATAAACAACATGCTACCCTGGGCACTGCCTGTGTACAAACAACATGCTACCCTGGGCACTGCCTGTGTACAAACAGCATGCTACCCTGGGCACTGCCTGTGTACAAACAACATGCTACCCCGGGCACTACCTGTGTACAGCTAATTTGATGGGCACTATGTGTGTGCCACTCTTCATTTTGGGGGCATTATAAGGACAGTATTAAAGACTGTGGGCAATAACTGATTGGTATTTGTGGGTGGACTGTGTGACTTTTGCTTGGTACATTTTGGTGGAATGCTTCTTTGCATTATGGGGGTACTCTGGTTTGCAGCATTATTTGGGGGAGCACTATGTAGGCACTGACACAGACTCAGGGCAATATCTTCTAGCAGAATTATTTGTGCGTGTAGTCTGTATTTTACCTGGACACAGGGCTGCACTGCAAGCAGCAGGATGACACAGGTCAGCAAGATCGTGGGTTTGTGATGACAAGGTAGGAAGGATGGTGGAAAAGCGAAGAACATAAAATAAAGACAAGTCCCTGGACTCCTTTTTCCCTCCCATAGTCATATATTTTCATTGCAGCAATGGCCTCTTTGTAAAAGCAGGAGAATCATCACAAATATGAAAATAACAATCAAACAGCATAAAATAGAAATGGATACAATGTAGCAACCACAGAAGAAATGTGTCCCGTCCATTATACTGGTATCCAAGGAAAGAGTCACAATACTTGGGAGTGGAAGGTTGGCGATTTGTATTCATGGTTCCTCGCCACGAGATACAACGTGTCGGATATTCTGTAGTATTATCCATAGTGTATGACCGCGTCATGGTAATGGTCCTCTCCGGCTTGGTAAAGAATCTTCATTAGTCATGGAATCCCCAGGACACAGATAGAAATAATTATGTAAATCGGACGCATCGTAGAAAGGTTTGAAGTAAACTAGAAAGGGATCTTGCTGGTCCCCCTGTGACCCCGGACCATCAGACATCATGGCGCGAAGCACGAGCCCGAGTCTCGGGTCATGTCTGCGCTGTCTTCTCCTTCGCTTTGAAGCCGTCCTTTGTCTTCATCTCCAAGATCCGATGAATGAGATGAAACATTTCATTGATGGTGACTGTTGGTTTTCTACTTTTTTTTTTTTCTTTTCTGGAGACTTGCGATGAATCCGAAAAAGCCTTTCCAGCATCTGAGATTCACAGCCTTATTATGATGAATGTGGAAGATCTTGGAGCGGACAGGGACGTTCCGGGCTCCGATAGAAGCGCTCCGAGCCAGAAAAGCAGAAACTAAACACATGTAAGATAAAACTAATGAGGTGCGAAGGAAAGGCAGAAACATCCACACGGGAGCCGAGTACTGACCCCAAAATTGTCACGTTTTAACTTATGATTTATGGAAAGAAAACGATTTATAAAAGGGAAAAATAAAAAATCGTAAGAAAAGCTGGTGACACCTAGAACAATGATAAAAGAGACTTTCCAGAAGATCCTGGCTCAGATCTGAGGATAAGGAGCCGCCATGACACATCACATGACTCAACAAAATGAAGGGGAAGTCCACATAATACAGCTGAAAGGGAACTCTAGAAACCATGGCCATATATTGTAATGTTTATACAAAATGATTGCAGCAGAATACTGAGTGCAGCTCTGGAGGATAATACAGGAGGTAACTCAGGATCAGTAATGTAATGTATGTACACAGTGACTGCAGCAGCAGAATAGTGAGTGCAGCTCTGGATTATAATACAGGATGTAACTCAGGATCAGTAATGTAATGTATGTACACAGTGACTGCACCAGCAGAATAGTGAGTGCAGCTCTGGGGTATAATACAGGATGTAACTCAGGATCAGTAATGTAATGTATGCACACAGTGACTGCACCAGCAGAATAGTGAGTGAAGCTCTGGGGTATAATACAGGAGGTAACTCAGGATCAATAATGTAATGTATGTACACAGTGACTGCACCAGCAGAATAGTGAGTGCTGCTCTGGAGTATAATACAGGATGTAACTCAGGATCAGTAATGTAATGCATGTACACAGTGACTGCACCAGCAGAATAGTGAGTGCAGCTCTGGGGTATAATACAGGATGTAACTCAGGATCAGTAATGTAATGCATGTACACAGTGACTGCAGCAGCAGAATAGTGAGTGCTGCTCTGGAGTATAATACAGGATGTAACTCAGGATCAGTAATGTAATGTATGTACACAGTGACTGCACCAGCAGAATAGTGAGTGCAGCTCTGGGGTATAATACAGAATGTAACTCAGGATCAGTAATGTAATGTATGTACACAGTGACTGCACCAGCAGAATAGTGAGTGCAGCTCTGGGGTATAATACAGAATGTAACTCAGGATCAGTAATGTAATGTATGTACACAGTGACTGCACCAGCAGAATAGTGAGTGCAGCTCTGGGGTATAATACAGGATGTAACTCAGGATCAGTAATGTAATGCATGTACACAGTGACTGCAGCAGCAGAATAGTGAGTGCTGCTCTGGAGTATAATACAGGATGTAACTCAGGATCAGTAATGTATGTACACAGTGACTGCACCAGCAGAATAGTGAGTGCAGCTCTGGGGTATAATACAGGATGTAACTCAGGATCAGTAATGTAATGTATGTACATAGTGACTGCACCAGCAGAATAGTGAGTGCAGCTCTGGGGTATAATACAGAATGTAACTCAGGATCAGTAATGTAATGTATGTACATAGTGACTGCACCAGCAGAATAGTGAGTGCAGCTCTGGGGTATAATACAGAATGTAACTCAGGATCAGTAATGTAATGTATGTACACAGTGACTGCACCAGCAGAATAGTGAGTGCAGCTCTGGAGTATAATACAGGATGTAACTCAGGATCAGTAATGTATGGACACAGTGACTGCACCAGCAGAATAGTGAGTGCAGCTCTGGAGTATAATACAGGATGTAACTCAGGATCAGTAATGTAATGTATGTACACAGTGACTGCACCAGCAGAATAGTGAGTGCAGCTCTGGAGTATAATACAGGATGTAACTCAGGATCAGTAATGTATGTACACAGTGACTGCACCAGCAGAATAGTGAGTGCAGCTCTGGGGTATAATACAGAATGTAACTCAGGATCAGTAATGTAATGTATGTACATAGTGACTGCACCAGCAGAATAGTGAGTGCAGCTCTGGGGTATAATACAGAATGTAACTCAGGATCAGTAATGTAATGTATGTACACAGTGACTGCACCAGCAGAATAGTGAGTGCAGCTCTGGAGTATAATACAGGATGTAACTCAGGATCAGTAATGTAATGTATGTACACAGTGACTGCACCAGCAGAATAGTGAGTGCAGCTCTGGAGTATAATACAGGATGTAACTCAGGATCAGTAATGTATGTACACAGTGACTGCACCAGCAGAATAGTGAGTGCAGCTCTGGAGTATAATACAGGATGTAACTCAGGATCAGTAATGTAATGCATGTACACAGTGACTGCAGCAGCAGAATAGTGAGTGCTGCTCTGGAGTATAATACAGGATGTAACTCAGGATCAGTAATGTAATGTATGTACACAGTAACTGCACCAGCAGAATAGTGAGTGCAGCTCTGGAGTATAATACAGGATGTAACTCAGGATCAGTAATGTATGTACACAGTGACTGCACTAGCAGAATAGTGAGTTCAGCTCTGGAGTATAATACATGAGGTAACTCAGGATCAGTAATGTATGTACACAGTGACTGCACTAGCAGAATAGTGAGTGCAGCTCTGGAGTATAATACATGAGGTAACTCAGGATCAGTAATGTAATGTATGTACACAGTGACTGCACCAGCAGAATAGTGAGTGCAGCTCTGGAGTATAATACATGAGGTAACTCAGGATCAGTAATGTAATGTATGTACACAGTGACTGCACCAGCAGAATAGTGAGTGCAGCTCTGGGGTATAATACAGGATGTAACTCAGGATCAGTAATGTAATGTATGTACACAGTGACTGCACCAGCAGAATAGTGAGTGCAGCTCTGGAGTATAATACAGGATGTAACTCAGGATCAGTAATGTAATGTATGTACACAGTGACTGCACCAGCAGAATAGTGAGTGCAGCTCGTTGGGTTAATTCCCCTGTCGATCACGGACAGGAGCTCGGTGCGAGCTGCCCGTTACGATATGTAATTGCCTTTCTCTGCTAATTTAATTAATAAACTGTGACCGACCTGTTCAACCCACCTAGGACTGTGTGTGTTTCATTACGGGAGTGAGGGAAGGCACTGGTGATGACACCCAGGTCTCCACCGTCTGGATCTCTGGTGGGTTTGTCCTTTGTCATTTGCTCCCTCAGTTGATCTGACACTTTGGCTTCGTCGTCACTTTGCTTTCTTCAGTTTCGTTCTGGAGGTGCCAGACTCAGTTTTGGTTTTTGTCAGGGTCTTGTGACCACAGACGGTGATTTATCGGTACCAGATCCCGGCTGCTGTTGATAATTACCCACCACTTGTCAGGAGTCCATTTCCTTCCAGACTTATAGCTTTTCCTTCACATAAAACATGTGACTTTATTATGCAGAGAAAGTTGATAAAACTACAGAAAGAGGAGAAAGATGGGCCGGTTTATTTCTCCCTCTGAAAGGTGGAATATGTGGAGCGTGACAGAGGCCAATTAATCTCTGAGTATCTCTGCCAGCCTTCCCTGACTTGGCGCTGGTTTAGGCCTCCGCCGCCTCCTTACTGCGCTCACATCCTCAAGACACATTAGGATAAAACCCACTTGAAAGGCTGGAGACGTTTTTAGGGGGCTCTTGAAGCAAGGACACAAAATGACTGTGAATTCTCAACTTTTTTCTTCAAAAACATAAATTGCAAAACTTGCAGAGAAGCCATGGTTTGTGCGCAGCGCCCCGAGGCGCTGATAAGTTGCCTTTTTTCATTCCGTTATTTAAAGTGTCACCATTGACTCCATATGTGACATCCGCGACGCAGCAGAAAAAGCTCCACTCAGTCGCCACAATGGAAGCCAGCAACATTATTGCCACCGGTCAGTCATCACCATGAAAACATAATATTTCCCTATATACCGGGTGATCCCATGGTTAGGATCCTGCTTAACTATTAGACAGAGCCACTGCCGAGTATTCATACAGACTTGCTGGGATGGAGGTAAAATACGTCTCCTCTAATGTACCTGTTCATATTCCCATACTGCCATATAGTGCTGATCTAATGCTCCTACACACTACCCATATACTGCCATATAGTGCTGATCTAATGCTCCTACACACTGCCCATATACTGCCATATAGTGCTGATATAATGCTCCTACACACTGCCCATATACTTCCATATAGTGCTGATCTAATGCTCCTACACACTACCCATATACTGCCATATAGTGCTGATATAATGCTCCTACACACTACCCATATACTGCCATATAGTGCTGATCTAATGCTCCTACACACTGCCCATATACTGCCATATAGTGCTGATCTAATGCTCCTACACACTGCCCATATACTGCCATATAGTGCTGATCTAATGCTCCTACACACTGCCCATATACTGCCATATAGCGCTGATCTAATGCTCCTACACACTGCCCATATACTGCCATATAGTGCTGATCTAATGCTCCTACACACTGCCCATATACTGCCATATAGTGCTGATCTAATGCTCCTACACACTGCCCATATACTGCCATATAGTGCTGATCTAATGCTCCTACACACTGCCCATATACTGCCATATAGTGCTGATCTAATGCTCCTACACACTGCCCATATACTGTCATATAGTGCTGATCTAATGCTCCTACACACTACCCATATACTGCCATATAGTGCTGATCTAATGCTCCTACACACTGCCCATATACTGCCATATAGCGCTGATATGCTCATACACACTGCCCATATACTGCCATATAGTGCTGATCTAATGCTCCTACACACTACCCATATACTGCCATATAGTGCTGATATAATGCTCCTACACACTACCCATATACTGCCATATAGTGCTGATCTAATGCTCCTACACACTGCCCATATACTGCCATATAGTGCTGATCTAATGCTCCTACACACTGCCCATATACTGCCATATAGCGCTGATCTAATGCTCCTACACACTGCCCATATACTGCCATATAGTGCTGATCTAATGCTCCTACACACTGCCCATATACTGCCATATAGTGCTGATCTAATGCTCCTACACACTGCCCATATACTGCCATATAGTGCTGATCTAATGCTCCTACACACTGCCCATATACTGCCATATAGTACTGATCTAATGCTCCTACACACTGCCCATATACTGTCATATAGTGCTGATCTAATGCTCCTACACACTGCCCATATACTGCCATATAGTGCTGATCTAATGCTCCTACACACTGCCCATATACTGCCATATAGTGCTGATCTAATGCTCCTAAACACTGCCCATATACTGCCATATAGTGCTGATCTAATGCTCCTACACACTGCCCATATACTACCATAATGTGCTGATACAATGCTCCTAAACACTGCCCATATACTGCCATATAGTGCTGATATAATGCTCCTACACACTGCCCATATACTGCCATATAGTGCTGATCTAATGCTCCTACACACTGCCCATATACTACCATAATGTGCTGATCTAATGCTCCTACACACTGCCCATATACTGCCATATAGTGCTGATATAATGCTCCTACACACTGCCCATATACTGCCATATAGTGCTGATCTAATGCTCCTACACACTGCCCATATACTGCCATATAGTGCTGATCTAATGCTCCTACACACTGCCTATACACTGCCATATAGTGCTGATCTAATGCTCCTACACACTGCCCATATACTGCCATATAGTGCTGATCTAATGCTCCTACACACTGCACATATACTGCCATATAGTGCTGATCTAATGCTCCTACACACTGCCCATATACTGCCATATAGTGCTGATATAATGCTCCTACACACTGCCCATATACTGCCATATAGCGCTGATATGCTCCTACACACTGCCCATATACTGCCATATAGCGCTGATATAATGCTCCTACACACTGGCCATATACTGCCATATAGCGCTGATCTAATGCTCCTACACACTGCCCATATACTGCCATATAGCGCTGATATGCTCATACACACTGCCCATATACTGCCATATAGTGCTGATCTAATGCTCCTACACACTGCCCATATACTGCCATATAGTGCTGATATGCTCATACACACTGCCCATATACTGCCATATAGTGGTGATCTAATGCTCCTACACACTGCCCATATACTGCCATATAGCGCTGATATGCTCATACACACTGGCCATATACTGCCATATAGTGCTGATCTAATGCTCCTACACACTGCCCATATACTGCCATATAGTGCTGATATGCTCATACACACTGCCCATATACTGCCATATAGCGCTGATATGCTCATACACACTGCCCATATACTGCCATATAGTGCTGATCTAATGCTCCTACACACTGCCTATACACTGCCATATAGTGCTGATCTAATGCTCCTACACACTGCCCATATACTGCCATAGAGTGCCAGAATAAAAACCTGTCCACATGATGCCCGAATAATTCTCCCATACAGTGGCCATATAATACTGCCATAAAGACCCAAAGAAATAGTATCGTACATTGCCCACATCATACTGCCATAAAGTGCCCACATCATTCATCAATAAAGTGCAAAGAGTAAATGCCAGCCCACACGATGCCCAAGTAACACTGCCATACACTGCCCATATAATTTTGCCACATAAATCTTTGGCAACACCCCAATATGTTGCCCATATAACATTCCAGAATGATACCATTACCCAAAACTTAAATAATACTTCCATACAATTCTCACATAATCATGACATTCCATTCCACATCAATACTCTCATATGGTACCATAAAATGGTTCCCTGCAGTGCCTGAGTGATGCTTTATAAAATGCATGCATAATACTCCCATATGGTGCCGGCATATACATCCTTAGTAACACTGCTATATAGTGCCAACATAATATATATAGTATCTGAACAATAAATACCATTCTTCAATGCTCATGCAATACCACTATAGAGTGCTAGCAAATTACACCCATAAAGGACCTTAGTAATACTCCCATATGGTGCCCACACAATACTCCTATATAATGTCAGCAAATGATCAAACAATTTCTTGGCAATACTCCCTTATGGCACTCACATAATACTTACATATAGTGCTGACATTAGATTATTATACAGTTTCCACATAACACTGTAATACAGTGCAATGACATTACTGCCATACACAGATTGTTAGCAATACTGTCATATGGTGCCCATATAATACCTACATATAGTACCTGAATAACACTAGTATCCCTACATAATACTCAGTACAGTGCTAGCATAATGCAGCCCTGCAGAGCCCATATAGTGTCCATGAATTACTCCCATACATTGCACATATAATCCTGCTATACATGTCTTTACAAATTCTCCAATATGGTGCATGATACTACCATAAATTCCCATACAATACCACCATATAGTTTTTATTCCTTGGCCAAAAAAATGCTTCCATATAGTGGCTGAATAATACTAGTGGACAGTGGCAAAAGGATAATTGTATATTGTGCCGATGTGATACACATAATGCTCCCATACAGTGCACTAGTTGTATGCCGTGCGGAATAATATAATCTTTGCCCTGAGCATTAGTTTTATTTGCCCCTCATTCATGTGTGTAACGTGCGGCAGCCATATGTGGTTGTCACCTATCATCTGAGCTCATGACGGAGATGCTCGTCACTATAGACCTACCATAACTTTTTATTTGCCCCCTCACTGCTGGAGACCACCCCTTTAATTCAGACCTTTTATGTCCTCCTGCACCCCCATATAGCGCCGAGCCTCCTTCCTACCCCTAATGATCTGGGTCCCCTCTCTGCGGTGATGACAGTCGGGGGCTTTAACTTTGCTCTTGCTCATCCTGATATTTTTTTCATGTCACTTTTTAGCAGCCGATCATTTTGATTCCCCATTGCGGCTTTAATTAGGGTCTCCCTGTCCCTGTGCACCTTGTACAATTAGACAGGGACGTCTCCGGGAGGTGACGAAGCCATCACTGCGGCAGGGCAGAGCCGCGCGCCCCCCGCACCAATTATTAGGATAAGTGACATTTCCAGCTCTCGCTCAGGGTAATATGTGATATATGGAGACAGGATGACAGAACCCAGCCCCACATTACTGCAGGAGGCTGCACGCCCTGAGCGGGGGGCACACGCTGGACCCCAGACTAGAGAGAACTCGCCCCATGGGGCAGATAAATATCCAACGAGCAGTGAGAGCTGCCCTCTTACCCAGATGATAGGTTTGACACTGAAGCGACACTTGGTATCTTACAACCACCAAATCCTTCAAATGATACTATAGCGAGAGGTGACTGAGCCCCTAGAATGTGACCAGAGTGGTCCCCATGGAGGATTGCACCCCCTTGAACTTATAGTCGCACATGTTCCGTTGGCATGCTGATGTGCCCCAGCCTCCATGATAATGTTACGTTGGCTTTTTGCCATGAGCAGTTTGCTATTGACATATTTTGATTTGCTGGATGTGATACTTTGTATCTTTCCTTGTATCCTATTTTGTATCTTTCCTTGTATCAGGGCTGTGATATTTTGTATATTTTCTCGTATCCTGGCTGTGATATTTTGTATCTTTTCTTGTATCCTGGCTGTGATATTTTGTATCTTTTCTTGTATCCTGGCAGTGATATTTTGTATCTTTCCTTGTATCCTCGCTGTGATATTTTGTATCTTTCATCGTATCCTCGCTGTGATACTTTGTATCTTTCCTGGTATCCTTGCTGTGATACTTTGTATCTTTCCTTGTATCCTGGCTGTGATACTTTGTATCTTTCCTTGTATCCTTGCTGTGATATTTTGTATCTTTCCTCGTATCCTCGCTGTGATACTTTGTATCTTTTCTTGTATCCTGGCTGTGATGTTTTGTATCTTTCCTTGTATCCTGGCTGTGATACTTTGTATCTTTCCTTGTATCCTGGCTGTGATGTTTTGTATCTTTCCTCGTATCCTGGCTGTGATATTTTGTATCTTTCCTTGTATCCTGGCTGTGATATTTTGTATCTTTCCTTGTATCCTGGCTGTGATATTTTGTATCTTTCCTTGTATCCTCGCTGTGATACTTTGTATCTTTCCTTGTATCCTGGCAGTGATATTTTGTATCTTTCCTTGTATCCTGGCTGTGATATTTTGTATCTTTTCTTGTATCCTGGCTGTGATGTTTTGTATCTTTCCTTGTATCCTGGCTGTGATACTTTGTGTCTTTCCTTGTATCCTGGCTGTGATATTTTGTATCTTTTCTTGTATCCTGGCTGTGATGTTTTGTATCTTTCCTTGTATCCTGGCTGTGATACTTTGTATCTTTCCTTGTATCCTGGCTGTGATATTTTGTATCTTTTCTTGTATTCTGGCAGTGATACTTTGTATCTTTCCTTGTATCCTCGCTGTGATATTTTGTATCTTTCCTTGTGTCCTGGCTGTGATATTTTGTATCTTTCCTCGTATCCTGGCAGTGATATTTTGTATCTTTCCTCGTATCCAGGCTGTGATATTTTGTATCTTTCCTTGTATCCTGGCTGTGATATTTTGTATCTTTCCTTGTATCCTGGCTGTGATATTTTGTATCTTTCCTTGTATCCTGGCTGTGATATTTTGTATCTTTCCTTGTATCCTCGCTGTGATACTTTGTATCTTTCCTTGTATCCTGGCTGTGATATTTTGTATCTTTTCTTGTATCCTGGCTGTGATATTTTGTATCTTTCCTTGTATCCTCGCTGTGATACTTTGTATCTTTCCTTGTATCCTGGCTGTGATATTTTGTATCTTTCCTTGTATCCTCGCTGTGATACTTTGTATCTTTCCTTGTATCCTGGCTGTGATATTTTGTATCTTTCCTTGTATCCTGGCTGTGATACTTTGTATCTTTCCTTGTATCCTGACTGTGATATTTTGTATCTTTTCTTGTATCCTGGCTGTGATGTTTTGTATCTTTCCTTGTATCCTGGCTGTGATACTTTGTATCTTTCCTTGTATCCTGGCTGTGATATTTTGTATCTTTCCTTGTATCCTCGCTGTGATATTTTGTATCTTTCCTTGTGTCCTGGCTGTGATATTTTGTATCTTTCCTCGTATCCTGGCAGTGATATTTTGTATCTTTCCTCGTATCCTGGCTGTGATATTTTGTATCTTTCCTTGTATCCTGGCTGTGATATTTTGTATCTTTCCTCGTATCCTGGCTGTGATATTTTGTATCTTTCCTTGTATCCTGGCTGTGATACTTTGTATCTTTCCTTGTATCCTGGCAGTGATATTTTGTATCTTTTCTTGTGTCCTGGCTGTGATGTTTTGTATCTTTCCTTGTATCCTGGCTGTGATACTTTGTATCTTTCCTTGTATCCTGGCTGTGATATTTTGTATCTTTTCTTGTATCCTGGCTGTGATGTTTTGTATCTTTCCTTGTATCCTGGCTGTGATACTTTGTATCTTTCCTTGTATCCTGGCTGTGATATTTTGTATCTTTTCTTGTATTCTGGCAGTGATACTTTGTATCTTTCCTTGTATCCTCGCTGTGATATTTTGTATCTTTCCTTGTGTCCTGGCTGTGATATTTTGTATCTTTCCTCGTATCCTGGCAGTGATATTTTGTATCTTTCCTCGTATCCTGGCTGTGATATTTTGTATCTTTCCTTGTATCCTGGCTGTGATATTTTGTATATTTTCTCGTATCCTGGCTGTGATATTTTGTATCTTTCCTTGTATCCTGGCTGTGATATTTTGTATCTTTCCTCGTATCCTGGCTGTGATATTTTGTATCTTTCCTTGTATCCTGGCTGTGATATTTTGTATCTTTCCTTGTATCCTGGCTGTGATATTTTGTATCTTTCCTTGTATCCTCGCTGTGATACTTTGTATCTTTCCTTGTATCCTGGCAGTGATATTTTGTATCTTTCCTTGTATCCTGGCTGTGATATTTTGTATCTTTCCTTGTATCCTGGCATTGATATTTTGTATCTTTCCTTGTATCCTGGCATTGATATTTTGTATCTTTCCTTGTATCCTGGCTGTGATATTTTGTATCTTTCCTTGTATCCTGGCTGTGATATTTTGTATCTTTCCTTGTATCCTGGCTGTGATATTTTGTATATTTTCTCGTATCCTGGCTGTGATATTTTGTATCTTTCCTTGTATCCTGGCAGTGATACTTTGTATCTTTCCTTGTATCCTGTCTGTGATATTTTGTATCTTTCCTCGTATCCTGGCTGTGATATTTTGTATCTTTCCTCGTATCCTGGCAGTGATACTTTGTATCTTTTCTTGTATTCTGGCTGTGATACTTTGTATCTTTCCTCGTATCCTGGCTGTGATATTTTGTATCTTTCCTCGTATCCTGGCAGTGATACTTTGTATCTTTTCTTGTATTCTGGCTGTGATATTTTGTATCTTTCCTCTTATCCTGGCTGTGATACTTTGTATCTTTTCTTGTATTCTGGCTGTGATATTTTGTATCTTTCCTTGTATCCTGGCAGTGATACTTTGTATCTTTCCTTGTATCCTGGCTGTGATACTTTGTATCTTTCCTTGTATCCTCGCTGTGATACTTTGTATCTTTTCTTGTATCCTGGCTGTGATATTTTGTATCTTTTCTTGTATCCTGGCTGTGATATTTTGTATCTTTCCTTGTATCCTGGCTGTGATATTTTGTATCTTTTTTTTTGTATCCTGGCCGTGATACTTTGTATCTTTTCTTGTATCCTGGCTGTGATATTTTGTATCTTTCCTTGTATCCTGGCTGTGATATTTTGTATCTTTCCTTGTATCCTGGCTGTGATATTTTGTATCTTTCCTTGTATCCTGGCTGTGATACTTTGTATCTTTCCTTGTATCCTGGCTGTGATATTTTGTATCTTTCCTTGTATCCTGGCAGTGATATTTTGTATCTTTCCTCGTATCCTGGCTGTGATATTTTGTATCTTTCCTTGTATCCTGGCTGTGATATTTTGTATCTTTCCTTGTATCCTGGCAGTGATACTTTGTATCTTTTCTTGTATTCTGGCTGTGATATTTTGTATCTTTCCTCTTATCCTGGCTGTGATACTTTGTATCTTTTCTTGTATTCTGGCTGTGATATTTTGTATCTTTCCTTGTATCCTGGCAGTGATACTTTGTATCTTTCCTTGTATCCTGGCTGTGATACTTTGTATCTTTCCTTGTATCCTCGCTGTGATACTTTGTATCTTTTCTTGTATCCTGGCTGTGATATTTTGTATCTTTTCTTGTATCCTGGCTGTGATACTTTGTATCTTTCCTTGTATCCTGGCATTGATATTTTGTATCTTTTTTTTTGTATCCTGGCCGTGATACTTTGTATCTTTTCTTGTATCCTGGCTGTGATATTTTGTATCTTTCCTTGTATCCTGGCTGTGATATTTTGTATCTTTCCTTGTATCCTGGCTGTGATATTTTGTATCTTTCCTTGTATCCTGGCTGTGATACTTTGTATCTTTCCTTGTATCCTGGCTGTGATATTTTGTATCTTTCCTTGTATCCTGGCTGTGATACTTTGTATCTTTCCTCGTATCCTGGCTGTGATATTTTGTATCTTTCCTTGTATCCTGGCTGTGATACTTTGTATCTTTCCTTGTATCCTCGCTGTGATATTTTGTATCTTTCCTTGTGTCCTGGCTGTGATATTTTGTATCTTTTCTTGTGTCCTCGCTGTGATACTTTGTATCTTTCCTTGTATCCTAGCTGTGATACTTTGTATCTTTCCTTGTATCCTGGCTGTGATATTTTGTATCTTTCCTCGTATCCTGGCTGTGATATTTTGTATCTTTCCTTGTATCCTGGCTGTGATATTTTGTATCTTTCCTTGTATCCAGGCTGTGATATTTTGTATCTTTCCTCGTATCCTGGCAGTGATATTCAATGATGGCTTGGTCCTAGCAAAGATAATTTCTGGAAGACCCCTGTACAATGTGGTACTTCAGCAGTAGGTAAAATTTCGAGGAATTGTTATAAGGGACATGGCTAAGTATAGTCAGACCATACATCAGACCCCAGAACTGACTCCATAATTATACTCACACTCCAGACCTCGAAAACATATTCCGAACCTTAGTTAAGTCCCCCAAAATGTATTCAAAGTGCCAATATTAATATCAAACCTATAAAATATATTCAGGTTTCAGACCACCATAAATACTATCAAACCTGACCTAAATATATTCAGCCTCTAGAAAAGACCCCTATGATAATATCGGACCCCAGACCAGAACCCCTAAATATATTCATCCTCCATAATGGTGGCCGGTGAAGGACACAGACCAGAGAATGTCTCATAGCAGAATAAAAAATGGGACCACCGGTGGGGATGTTTCCCACCATAACACCCACATTTTGTGGGAGGCAGGGGGGCTCTACTCTCATTCCTAGTGGGGTCGGCATTACCCTTTAATGGTGAGAGGTCCCACACCCAGTCTATGGGAACGTTACGCTCATAGGAACACAGATTGCAAATTGTGCACATCCCAGATCTAGACAATTGCCTACAGTTCATCTATATACAATGTATCAGCCTCAGTAATCGGAGGTTCGCTGTGCACATCATGGCTGATAACAGAGAGTTGCACCAGCTCTTGTATTATGATGCGCATACACCGAGCGCTGGATGATCGCCCTTCGTTGTCACTGCCCCCATGGACGTTTCTTGTTACGTTGCCGGTAACCACAGGCAGAATACTAATCTCAATGATGAGAGCGAGAGATTAATCTTCTATCCAGCAGAGAAACGTTATAAACCTCATTTAGAGGAATAAATATATGAAGTTTTCAGGAGAGAAAATCAACAAAGTCAGAGATATGATCACCAGGGACAATCATCTGAAGGGGGAAAATCCAGAGGAGGCGGAAAATCCAGAGGTGGCAGATTGTGGTGTCATCTATAAAGCTTTATCCTCACGTAATGTTATATGACACAAGGATCTTCTATTTGGGGTCTGTATACTGTATACAGGACATGAGTATGGCGGCCCACCATGTCACTGGGGTCTGTATATACAGGACATGAGTATGGCGGCCCACCATGTCACTGGGGTCTGTATATACAGGACATGAGTGTGGCGGCCCACCATGTCACTGGGGTCTGTATATACAGGACATGAGTATGGCGGCCCACCATGTCACTGGGGTCTGTATATACAGGACATGAGTATGGCGGCCCACCATGTCACTGGGGTCTGTATATACAGGACATGAGTGTGGCAGCCCACCATGTCACTGGGGTCTGTATATACAGGACATGAGTATGGCGGCCCACCATGTCACTGGGGTCTGTATATACAGGACATGAGTATGGCAGCCCACCATGTCACTGGGGTCTGTATATACAAGACATGAGTATGGCGGCCCACCATGTCACTGGGGTCTGTATATACAGGACATGAGTATGGCAGCCCACCATGTCACTGGGGTCTGTATACATAGGACATGAGTATGGCAGCCCACCATGTCACTGGGGTCTGTATATACAGGACATGAGTATGGCGGCCCACCATGTCACTGGGGTCTGTATATACAGGACATGAGTATGGCGGCCCACCATGTCACTGGGGTCTGTATATACAGGACATGAGTATGGCAGCCCACCATGTCACTGGGGTCTGTATATACAAGACATGAGTATGGCGGCCCACCATGTCACTGGGGTCTGTATATACAGGACATGAGTATGGCGGCCCACCATGTCACTGGGGTCTGTATATACAGGACATGAGTATGGCAGCCCACCATGTCACTGGGGTCTGTATATACAAGACATGAGTATGGCGGCCCACCATGTCACTGGGGTCTGTATATACAGGACATGAGTATGGCAGCCCACCATGTCACTGGGGTCTGTATATACAGGACATGAGTGTGGCGGCCCACCATGTCACTGGGGTCTGTATACATAGGACATGAGTGTGGCGGCCCACCATGTCACTGGGGTCTGTATATACAGGACATGAGTGTGGCAGCCCACCATGTCACTGGGGTCTGTATACATAGGACATGAGTGTGGCGGCCCACCATGTCACTGGGGTCTGTATATACAGGACATGAGTATGGCAGCCCACCATGTCACTGGGGTCTGTATATACAGGACATGAGTATGGCAGCCCACCATGTCACTGGGGTCTGTATACATAGGACATGAGTGTGGCGGCCCACCATGTCACTGGGGTCTGTATACACAGGACATGAGTGTGGCGGCCCACCATGTCACTGGGGTCTGTATATACAGGACATGAGTATGGCAGCCCACCATGTCACTGGGGTCTGTATATACAGGACATGAGTATGGCAGCCCACCATGTCACTGGGGTCTGTATATACAGGACATGAGTATGGCGGCCCACCATGTCACTGGGGTCTGTATATACAGGACATGAGTGTGGCAGCCCACCATGTCACTGGGGTCTGTATATACAGGACATGAGTATGGCAGCCCACCATGTCACTGGGGTCTGTATATACAGGACATGAGTATGGCGGCCCACCATGTCACTGGGGTCTGTATACACAGGACATAAGTATGGCAGCCCACCATGTCACTGGGGTCTGTATATACAGGACATGAGTATGGCAGCCCACCATGTCACTGGGGTCTGTATATACAGGACATGAGTATGGCAGCCCACCATGTCACTGGGGTCTGTATATACAGGACATGAGTGTGGCGGCCCACCATGTCACTGGGGTCTGTATATACAGGACATGAGTGTGGCGGCCCACCATGTCACTGGGGTCTGTATATACAGGACATGTGTGGCGGCCCACCATAATACTGGGGTTCGTATATACAGGACATGAGTATGGCGGCCCACCATGTCACTGGGGTCTGTATACACAGGACATAAGTGTGGCGGCCCACCATGTCACTGGGGTCTGTATACACAGGACATAAGTGTGGCGGCCCACCATGTCACTGGGGTTTGTATATACAGGACATAAGTGTGGCGGCCCACCATGTCACTGGGGTCTGTATATACAGGACATGAGTGTGGCGGCCCACCATGTCACTGGGGTCTGTATATACAGGACATGAGTATGGCGGCCCACCATGTCACTGGGGTCTGTATATACAGGACATGAGTATGGCGGCCCACCATGTCAATGGGGTCTGTATATACAGGACATGAGTATGGCGGCCCACCATGTCACTGGGGTCTGTATATACAGGACATGAGTATGGCGGCCCACCATGTCACTGGGGTCTGTATATACAGGACATGAGTGTGGCGGCCCACCATGTCACTGGGGTCTGTATATACAGGACATGAGTATGGCGGCCCACCATGTCACTGGGGTCTGTATACACAGGACATAAGTGTGGCGGCCCACCATATCACTGGGGTCTATATATACAGGACATGAGTATGGCGGCCCACCATGTCACTGGGGTCTGTATATACAGGACATGTGTGGCGGCCCACCATGTCACTGGGGTCTGTATATACAGGACATGTGTGGCGGCCCGCCATGTCACTGGGGTCTGTATATACAGGACATGTGTGGCGGCCCGCCATGTCACTGGGGTCTGTATATACAGGACATGTGTGGCGGCCCGCCATGTCACTGGGGTCTGTATATACAGGACATGTGTGGCGGCCCGCCATGTCACTGGGGTCTGTATATACAGGACATGTGTGGCGGCCCGCCATGTCACTGGGGTCTGTATATACAGGACATGTGTGGCGGCCCACCATGTCACTGGGGTCTGTATATACAGGACATGAGTATGGCGGCCCACCATGTCACTGGGGTCTGTATACACAGGACATAAGTGTGGCGGCCCACCATGTCACTGGGGTTTGTATACACAGGACATAAGTGTGGCGGCCCACCATGTCACTGGGGTTTGTATATACAGGACATGTGTGGCGGCCCGCCATGTCACTGGGGTCTGTATATACAGGACATGTGTGGCGGCCCGCCATGTCACTGGGGTCTGTATATACAGCACATGTGTGGCGGCCCGCCATGTCACTGGGGTCTGTATATACAGCACATGTGTGGCGGCCCGCCATGTCACTGGGGTCTGTATATACAGGACATGTGTGGCGGCCCACCATGTCACGTAGTTAGAACAAGGGTCCCTGTAATATCCTGCATCTTTCTAGTTCTTGCACGAAGATATCACAGCAATCTAAAAACGTCATGAACGGGAGTCTAATAAGTCAGTTTCTCTAGGAAGTGAAAAAGGATACAATGTCTGTGAGGGTCACAAGGACGCTCAGTGTGAACAGTGTGCACGCTGTCTGCTCCATCAGGGATGTGGTAGAGAGGCCCGGAGACGGTGTGAGGAAAGCGGAGGTGACGGGAGACGGTGTGAGGAAAGCGGAGGTGACGGGAGACGGTGTGAGGAAAGCGGAGGTGACGGGAGACGGTGTGAGGAAAGCGGAGGTGACGGGAGACGGTGTGAGGAAAGCGGAGGTGACGGGAGACGGTGTGAGGAAAGCGGAGGTGACGGGAGACGGTGTGAGGAAAGCGGAGGTGACGGGAGACGGTGTGAGGAAAGCGGAGGTGACGGGAGACGGTGTGAGGAAAGCGGAGGTGACGGGAGACGGTGTGAGGAAAGCGGAGGTGACGGGAGACGGTATGAGGAAAGCGGAGGTGACGGGAGACGGTGTGAGGAAAGCGGAGGTGACGGGAGACGGTGTGAGGAAAGCGGAGGTGACGGGAGACGGTGTGAGGAAAGCGGAGGTGACGGGAGACGGTGTGAGGAAAGCGGAGGTGACGGGAGACGGTGTGAGGAAAGCGGAGGTGACGGGAGACGGTGTGAGGAAAGCGGAGGTGACGGGAGACGTCGCTTTCTTTTGATCAGCTGCAAATAATTGAAATGTAACAACAAATAAATGGAACACCGTCAGATAGAGTCTGGAACCGCGGAGATGGCGCGGCGCTGAGAATGGGGTCATAATACCGCAAGGGCCCAAGTCTGGAGAATGCCGCCTCATTAACAGCCAGCCTGCCATATTGACTCGCGCTCACCATGGTTAGGACAATAACAAACAACATTTAAGCATATTGCCCCCCAGGGTCTTCCATGTTGCCCCCGGGGGGGTAAATTTCTTACATCTTTTCCTGCTTTCTTAAGCTCTCATCTACAGCAGTTCTGAAATGAAACTCCATCGCCCTGAACGTTACCTGAAACTCTCAGAATGCAAATGAGGAAAGTTCAAAGCTGTGAAACGCGTTTCATAAAGACGTTACATAAGTGGAAAATCCTCCGCGTCCGGACACCGCTCAACACAGAGGAGCTTAAAGTTCACATAAAGGTAACGCCGTTGTGCTCCGTCCTCAGTCACATCATCGGCCTCCAGTGTTCTACAACATCGGCCAAAGCCGCCGTCTTATCCTCTATAAGGCTGTTGTCGAGCTCATGTGTTCTGAGCCATGATGTGCCGCAGTTATGGATGTGCAGTGCGTGGCGAGGATGATTGTAATCTAAATATTTACTCTATTACTCTGATACATTGTATTGTCCTCAGTGCTGGATCTGAAGTGGTGGAGCACTAGGTAAGGGTGCAAAGGCAGAGGTGCAGGAGGGCACAAGGTAGGGGTGCATGAGGCAGGAGGGCACAGGGTAGAGGTGCAGGAGGGCACAAGGTAGAGGTGCAGGAGGACACAAGGTAGAGGTGCAGAAGAACACAAGGTAGGGGTGCATGAGGCAGGAGGGCACAGGGTAGAGGTGCAGGAGGGCACAAGGTAGAGGTGCAGGAGGGCACAAGGTAGGGGTGCATGAGGCAGGAGGGCACAGGGTAGAGGTGCAGGAGGGCACAAGGTAGGGGTGCATGAGGCAGGAAGGCACAGGGTAGGGGTGCAGGAGGGCACAAGGTAGGGGTGCAGGAGGGCACAAGGTAGAGGTGCATGAGGCAGGAGGGCACAAGGTAGGGGTGTATGAGGCAGGAAGGCACAGGGTAGGGGTGCAGGAGGCAGGAAGGCACAGGGTAGGGGTGCTGGAGGCAGGAAGGCACAGGGTAGGGGTGCTGGAGGCAGGAAGACATAGGGTAGGGGTGCTGGAGGGCACACGGTAGAGGTGCATGAGGCAGGAGGGCACAAGGTAGGGGTGCATGAGGCAGGATGGCACTAGGTAGGGGTGCATGAGGCAGGATGGCACAGGGTAGGGGTGCATGAGGCAGGAGGGCACAAGGTAGAGGTGCACAAGGTAGGGGAGTTTGAGGCAGGAAAGAATGAGGTAGGGGAGCATGAGGCAGGAGGGCACAAGGTAGAGATGCAGGAGGGCACAAGGTAGGGGTGCATGAGGCAGGAAGGCACAGGGTAGGGGTGCAGGAGGGCACAAGGTAGAAGTGCATGAGGCAGGAGGGCACAGGGTAGGGGTGCAGGAGGGCACAAGGTAGGGGTGCAGGAGGGTACAAGGTAGGGGTGCATGAGGCAGGAGGGCACAAGGTAGAGGTGCACAAGGCAGGAGGGCACAAGGTAGGGGAGTTTGAGGCAAGAATGAATGAGGTAGGGGAGCATGAGGCAGGAGGGCACAAGGTAGAGATGCAGGAGGGCACAAGGTAGGGGTGCATGAGGCAGTAGGGCACAAGGTAAAGGGGCATGAGGCAGGAATGAATGAGGTAAGGGAGCATGATGCAGGGGTGCACAAGGCAGGAGGGCACAAGGTGGGCATGTGGCAGGGGAGCACAAGACAAGGGAGCACGAGGTTGGGTACACAAGGCGGAGTGCTCGAGGCAGAGGTGCAGTATTCAGTGGGGCATGGTGCAGGGCAGCAGGGTGCATGAGGCAGGGATGGCACAATGCAGGGGGCATGATGCGGGTGTGCATGAGTTGGAGGGGCACAAGGCAGGGGAGAGGCAAAGGGGCATGAGGCTGGACGCAGTGGTGACTGAGGCGGGGGGGGCACAAGACCAGGATGCAGGAGGTAGGGGGCACGAGGCAGGGGAGCATGATGCAGGGGGCATGAGACAGGGTTGCGTGTGGGAAGGGGGCACCAGGCATGTGGTAGCGGAGCAAGAGGCAGGAGGTTCCTGTGAAGGGCACGAGGCGGGGGAGCATGACGTGGGGGAGCACTAGACAGAGGCGGACGAGGCAGGGGTGTATGAGGCAGGGGTGATCTGTAAATGCTTGAGCCATGCTCCCCCACCCCGCTCGGCACCATGCAGAGGTCACAGTGACACAGTATAGCAGTTTTGATGGGGCGCTCATACTTGTGTTACAGTCTGACTCATGGCTTAGACGGCGTTTTGACGCAGGTGCCATAAGGAATAGTGATGAGCGAGTGCACTCGTTGCTCGGGTTTTCGTCCGCACGCTCGGGCGCTCTCCGAGTATTTGTGACTGCTCGGAGGTTTAGTTTTCATGATTTTTGCTGATTTACAACCTTCTCTTACCTACGCCAATGTGAACCCGGCTCGACGATAAAAATGGCGTCATGACGAGGCAACTTGGGAAACGTCAACACCAACAAACGCGGCATTTCTCCATTTGTGCCGCACAATTCCCAAGTCTGATCTTCTAAATCTGGATCTTGTTTATATTCATTCCTGGAGCGTAAAGCCGCACGCTCGTCTTATTCTCTCACTTGTCGGGTAATTTCCATTCGTTAAGACTTCTCTGCACAAAGCGACTGCTAATTAACGATATCATTCTGTTCGGTTTCCACAAATGAGCAGAATGAGAGACTCCTTCAAATATTTATGTATGATCAGTTTCACAGGCAAGATGCCGTCATGTGGCAGCGGGGTGAGCGGGACGGCGCCAGGTCGCATTGCTACATGCCGGGGTATTCACCGCCAGGTAGCAGAGATCTCGAAAATGGTGATGGGCTGAAATTGAGGGCGCAGTGAGACGGCCGTATAACATGGACGACGATCGCAGCACAATGCTCGGACTGGCCGGCGGCAATCCTCACCCTGCATAGAAACACGCGCTCCGGTGGGGAGAGCCGCCGGCCAGTCCGAGCATTGCGTTACCATTCTCATCCGTGTCATACTGCCGTCTGACTGCTCCCTGAGACTGATTAGAAAGTCGCAAACATTTTCCCAAAAGATCAATTACATTTCATTTATATATAGTTACATTTTCTATTTAAAGGCACAAAAAAAAGAAGAAAATCAAAATCGCAGACCACAACCCCCAATAGTCAGAAGGTGAATGATAAATGGTAGAAGTTGTCTAATTTTATGGGGGCAAATCCCAATCAGAACAAAAGTAGGATATTTTCCTTACCCCCAGCCAAAGAGACAGCAGCCTAAGCCTAAACTTATTCTAGTCTCAGCTCAATGCAGAGGAGCTGGAGAAAGAAGACGAATATAGATACAAATTGATACAAATTTATTGCAGAATCTGCTGACGTACAAGAAAATGCTTCCAGATATCTCGCAGCGTCTGCCCCTTTAAATGCCCCTTTAATGGATAGGGCCCAGATTTGACTCCATATTGGTTGCCCGTCACCAGAAATGTCTCTAGAAATGAAGTTAGGGGATGAAATCGTTCACGGATCCTGAGCAGGCAGATTGACACGTTAGCGCCTTTGCGGCTGTCACCGTGGCGGGGCTGGTTAACAAGGTAAGCTCTATGTATTAACGACGCTGCCCCCCACCTGTCATCTACCCTTATTCTCACACTTTGTATTTCCGCACCTGTGGGACCGTCTCCGCCAGCTTCCCCGGAAAGTCATTTGTCTAAAGGGCGAGCGACGCCGGGAACCAGATGATTTTAGATCACTGATTTGCTCTGACCCAGAGATGAAGCAGTCGGGGATTGAACATTAAACTGCTGTTTACATGTTATTGAGAGGGACGGATGATTTACTGAACGCGTCCATATTTAACGAGATGTTAGATGGCGGCTTTTCCGTGCAGTTAAATTATATCTAAACCTTGGAGAGGCGCTGGGGATCCAGCCTGTCATGTGGAATGTAACAATGTCGCACTCGGAAAATCGGCCTCCTCGCTAAGAGCTTTCAAGGATTTGTACTTTGCAATCGTTTGTTATTGGCAACATGTAAAATAAAAAGGAAAACAAGTGTCTAAGGCTGGTTTCACATTTGCGGTTTTTTTTTTTGCGTTTTTGTGCAAAAAAAACGCAAAAAACGCATGCGTTTTTTTTCCCTATACTTAACATTAAAAACCCATGCTTTTTTTGCATGCGTTTTGACGCATTTTGACAACGCATGCATTTTTTCTCTGCATGCGTTGTGTTGCAGAAATGCAACATGTAGTAATTTTAGCGGCTTTTTTTGCCGCAAAAAAACGCAAGCTTTTTTTGCAGCAAAAAAAACGTATTGATGTCTATGTAAACGCATGCGTTTTTAAGCACATGCGTTTGCATGCGTTTTTATAGAAAAACACAAGAATACACACTGAAAAGCCACCCCCCAACCCTAACCCTAAGGGATCCTAACCCTAACCCTAAGGGTTAGGGTTAGGATCCCTAGGGTTAGGGTTAGGGTTAGGATCCCTAGGGTTAGGGTTAGAGTTTGTGTTTTAGGGTTAGGGTTAGGATCCCTAGGGTTAGGGTTAGGGTTAGAGTTTGTGTTAGGGTTAGGGTTAGGGATAGAGTATGTGTTTTAGGGTTAGGCTTAGGATCCCTAGGGTTACTAGGGATCCTAACCCTAACCCTTACCCTAGATATTTCAGTTTATAGTGGGTTTTCTAGTTGATTTTGATGATTGGCTGCTGTCACACACTTCTCATCATGCGTTTCAAAAACGCAAACGCAGGAAAAAACGCATGTAAACGCGTCAAAACGCTGCGTTTGTGTTAAAACATGCAAAAACGCATGCGCCTAAAAAACGCAGCATTTAAACACGTTTAAACGCTTTTTTCCACCAAATGCGTTTGCGTTTAAAACGCAAATGTGAAACCAGCCTTAATAGGACAAATTAAAACTATGCATTTTCTGTCTACTGCTCCTGTGCAGAGCACTGTGTCTCCAGGAACATCAGGCTGTGTGCACACGATGCGGATCCGCAGCGGATTTTTCCGCTCAGAAACGCTGCAGAACCGCACTGTGATTTACAGTACCATGTAAATCATTGTTAAAAAAAAAAAAAAAATAGTTGTGCGGATCTGCAGCGTTTCTGCAGCCCTCCATGATAGAAATCCGCAGTGGCAAAAACTGCATAAAATCCGTACAAAATCCACATCAATTCCGCGGCAAATCCGCATAAAAACCGTGGCAAATGCACAGCTGCGGTTTCTGCCAGGAGATGCGGATTTTGTGCAGAAAATTCTGCACCACATTTACTACGTGTGCGCATAGCCTTAGAGTAGTCTGAGACTTGTAGTACTCTCTTCGTACAGGACTAGCTCTGCAACATTTTAGATGTGAGTGCAACAAGTTAGTTCTGTGCACGAACAGTCCTGAGCTGCAGATCCACCACTGACATAGAAAGGAGGCTGGCACAAATGTTAGGAAACTGAAAGAAGCAAAAGGTAAGGGAAAAAGAGAACACCCACTGAACCCAGGACTCGCAGCTCCACAAGCAGAATGGAAGCAGATCTAAGAGCAATGCAGAAATCATCTGGTGTAAATGAACAATGTATACATATATTGGTAGCATCCAATACATATGTATATGGGGAGCCGCACTGGGATCATTAGACTGGCATGTGCTGTATACAGGGGATATATAAAAAGTCCACACAAACCTGATAAAATGCAAAGTAATTGTAACAAAATCCTAGCAAGAAGAATCATTTCACACCTTCTCCTCTAAGGTCACCCATAATCTCTACCAATCCAAATAGAAACAAGTTGAAATCATTTTGAGTGGAAAATATAAACAGCAAAGCTAAAATAATGTGTTTGCATAAGTGTGAGCACCCTCTTATAATCGGGGCTGTGGTTGTGCTCAGAATCAGCCGATCACATTTCCCCCTCATGTTACATAGTAGTCAGCACTCGGCCACCGTCATTTACAATGACTCTAATTAACCCCAGAGAAAGTGTCCCTGCTCTAGGAGGATTTCCCTGAAATTTTCTGGTCCATAAACAGCTGACAACACAGCAAAAGATCTCATTGTGGAAAGTTATCTGTCAGTAGAAGGTACAAAACCATTTATAGGGCATTAGATCTACCATGGACACTGTGAGGACCTCATCAAGAAGGTGATTACATTTAACACATCAGTGACATTATCTAGAACTGGTCATCTATCAAAAAATTGATGAAAAGTCCAGTAGACAACTGGTGTAGGAGATTGTTAAGAGCAAACTGCAACATTAAAGGAGCTGCAGGAATTTCTGGTCAGTCCTGGTTGTGTGCTGCATGTGACAACAATCTCCCGTAGTCTTCAAATGTCCGGAATATGGAGAAGGGTGACATGATGGAAGCCTTTTCTTACAGAGAATAACATCTGATATGTTACAAAATCTTAATTCTGTCAGCTAGAAACCTGTGGGGAATGTGTTCTGCCTGATGGGACTGAGGGGGAAGTTTTTGGCCTTAATTACAAAAAGTGCAAAGACAACACCATGCATCACCAGAAGATGACCATCCCCACAGTGAGGCATGGTGGAGACAGCACTGTGCTTTGGGGCTGTTTTTCGGCAGCTTGAACTGGGGCTTTAGTCCGTGTGGAGGGAATTGAGAACAGAACAAATATCAGACAATTCTACATTAAATCTTCAAGCCTCTACTTAAAACCTGAAGATGAAGAGGATTTTCACCTTTCATCAGACAACGAACTTAAGTGACCTCCAAATCACCATGAGAACGGCTTCACCAGGAGAAGATGGAAGTTATGAGCCCAAACATGAACCTAAGTGACAATCTGTGGTGACCTGAAGAGGGCGCCGGACACATTAGATGGCCAATTATAGATGTGCCGCGCTGACAGACCCCGACCTAAAAAGACGGAACGCTGCCAGAAATTCACATGGGATGGCAACAAAGTATTAAAGTCAGAGTGAGCAGATGTTTGCAAGCACAATATTTACTTTTTTAAAATTTTTCCACTCAAAAAGATTTGTTTACTTTTTTTTTTTTTCAATGGATTTGTACAGAATATGGGCAACATGAAAGGAGGAAAAAGTTCTGAAATGATTCTTCTTGGTAGTTTTTTAACGTGACAAATACCAAACATTCTAATGGGTGTGTAGACTTTTATATGCACTGTACATAGTAAGCTTTGGGACGGTGTCATCATATTTTATGTATTCCGGGATGTGAACTACTGCAAGTGTTACAGAAACTTCCATGGAATAGATGGAATCCGCTCACCAACTTTGTTGCAACATTCGCAGAAGTGATTGGAAGAAGAGAAATCTGCAAGTCGCAAATAAGCGCCGCGTGCACGAGTCTTCAGGATTCTCATTCACTTTGCTGAGATCAGGAAACCCTTCAGGTTTTGTGACAAATGTGCACTGAAAAAAAACGCAGCAATACCGCCACGTGTGCGCACAGCCTGAGCGCTGGGCCGCAGCCTTTCGTCCCTCATCCTCCCTCTTTGCTCTGTGTGTAATAATGGCTGCTCTTCGGAATCCTTTTCTGCTTTTCGGATCTCGCAGTTGCCGGATCTCGTGATCTTGCGTCCGTTTTGCGTTTCGCTTCCTGTTGATTTCGCTCAGCCGACATTCTCCTTTCCTCACATCTCTGCAAACTGCAAATGTAGTTAATGAGGGATTCGGGGTGCTGCCCTGGCGCCGCGTCGTTACAGAAAGCTGATTTTTATGTATCTGCTCCCATCGTAACTGTAGCAATGTGTCTGCTGGAAGTAAAGTCGTTAATTAGTGTCTATTAATCAGACTGAGCTGTAATCTTAAAGGGCCGGACACCGGGCATTGGGGGGCGATATGTCGGTGATTCTGACATCGCCTAGTAATCGGAGGGTCTCCTGTGAGTGTGGACTCCATGAACCAGCCGCTAATTAGAGCGCTGTCTGTCCAGACATCCGGCGCGCAGTCACCCCGAGCCTGGCTCTCCCCGCACATAATACCGCCGCTCACGCTGCTTCATGGTTCAACATTGTGAATTATCAAACAGTCGGTTTTGGAGACGTTTCTATAATTCAGCGCCGTATTACAGCTCGGCAGCCGGAGTCCTGTTCACATGAGATGCAATTAAGCTGTTTGATCTGATCTGAAGGAAATCCAGATGTGACTCCGCCGAGCGGAAACTCACATACACGTGTTCCATCATTTGTTGTGCGGCTTTGAAAATCTTAGAAAGTGTATCATCTTTAATGAAAGATCAGAATGGCTGGTGTCCTGTGCAGCCCCGCCGCCATGGCGGAGCCTAGAGTGCTCTTATATGCAGAAAAAAATAATCATAAAAGAAAATGTCTATCACCACCACCATACAGTGTCTAAATACCGCCACCATACAGTGTGTAAATACCGCCACCATACAGTGTCTAAATACAGCCACCATACAGTGTCTGATTCTGATTACCACCGCCATACAGTGTCTGAATATCACCACTGTACAGTGTCTGATTACCAATGCTATACAGTGTCTGATTACCACCGCCATACAGTGTCTGAATATCACCACCATACAGTGTCTGAATATCGCCACCGTACAGTGTCTCAATATCCCCGTCATAGAGTGTCTGAATACCCCTGCTATAAAATGTCTCAGTATCACTGCAATAGTGGTACTGTGCCTGAATACCACTGTCATACAGTGTATCATTACCACCGTCATACAGTGTCATTACCACCGTCATACAGTGTGTCATTACCACCCTCATACAGTGTGTCATTACCACCCTCATACACTGTGTCATTACCACCGCCATACATTGTCATTACCATCGTCATACAGTGTGTCACTACCACCGTCATACAGTGTCATTACCACTGCCATACATTGTCATTACCACCGTCATACAGTGTGTCACTACCACCGTCATACAGTGTGTCATTACCACCCTCATACACTGTCATTACCACCGCCATACATTCTCATTACCACCGCCATACATTCTCATTACCACCGTCATAGTGTCATTACCACCGCCATACAGTGTGTCATTACCACCGCCATACAGTGTCACTACCACCGCCATACATTGTCATTACCACCGCCATACATTGTCATTACCACCGCCATACAGTGTCATTACCACCCTCATACAGTGCGTCATTACCACCGCCATACAGTGCATTATTACCACCGCAATGCAATACCTGCTTATCACCTGAAAATACTAAAACACTATATGAACACTTATATGAACGACATGTGAGATTTCAGGATTTTCTGCATTTTTAGACCAAACAATCAGACCCTCAAATGCTGAATTCTAATAATTGTGCCGCCTGACTGTTAAACTGCTGAAAAGCGGAAGGCTCAACAGAGACTTGACAGAAGAGGTCGACGTCAGGATTTCTATTTACTGTTGATTTGCGCTTGCAGGGGGAACGCTCCGCGACACAGCGGGACCACCTTGCATTCTGCTTCTAAAAAAGAAAAATAATTCATTTGTGCTCATTAAATGTCATTCACGAGCTGCCAACGTGTCGCACAAGAGGAAATTACCTGTACGGGAGGGCATTATACCCGCCCTACAGGGGCCGCGCACACAATGTACCCCTATTATACAGTGACAGCCGCCTCCTTGCACTCAGTGACAGAAGTCGTAACCAACGATGTAGGAAACCCCCCGATCTGCAGACTCTGCCTCCAAAACTGCTCATAAATATGGGGTTTAGGGCGATTCCCCAGGGGCAACACTAAACTAAAACCTCCAGGAATTGATTAGAGGTATATGATGGTATTATATCAGTTGTATTATTATGTGGGAACCTCTTGGCGGTATTATGTGAGCTTTTCAGCAGATTATTACATTTTATTAAGCATAATATTTATGCTTTGTGTGGCGGTAATATGTGGATCCAATGCACAAGCAGTTGACGGAGCAGCTGATGGTTTATTATTACTTGTTCACTGTAAGGTGGTATTATTTGGGATGTATATCGCAGCATTATCTCAGTACTATATGGAGGTATGGAAAATAAAATGCAAAATTAATCTATTATATGTGGCAAAATCTAATGGCCCAGCAGCAAATTTTCTAATAGTGCACTATTGTGGGTTGTATATAGCAGTATTATCTTGGCACTATGTGGTGGTACAGTAGAGGAGATGAAACATGAATAAGGGGCTGCTTAGCAGGCAGAACCCAATACTCCAGTGGCTAATGGAATAGCTGATGATTTCACAGAGTATTGCTGCTGCATAGTGCTTGATTTCTGCATAGTATTTCAGCACTTTATGGCGGTATTATGTTACAGCATTATTATGGCACGATATGTCAGTATGGTAATGCAATGAGAGGTGGAAGCTATTTTTGTGGGCAAAGTCCAATGTACAAGTAGTTGATGGATCAGCTGATGGTTTATTATTAATTAATATTTCAGCACTATAGGTTGGTATTATTTGATCTGTACATGGCATCACTATTTCTGTACTATATGGCGGCATGGAAAAAAGCAAAAGCAGCTGATTGTTCATTACTATCTAGCATTTAAGCACCATAGTGTAGTGGATAGTAAATGGCAGCATTATCTTAGCTATATATAGCAGTATGGAAATGAAATGTCTGGTAGGAGTTTCTAGAATCTACTCTGTGGACAACATCCATTGTCAGGGCAGTTGATGGAACATGGAGTATTAATATTATTTTTCAGCACTGCAGGGCGGTATTATGTGGGCTGTATATGGCAGCATTACCTCGGCACTATGTGGTGGTATTGGAATGGAAATGCTGCATGAAAAGTGGCGTGTTTTCAGCTGATGGGTCCAGGACGTTCACCAGAAGTGTTCATCCGATATGATGGGAGCAGCGCTGGACCCTGAAAGATGCGTTATACGCGCAATTCACCGAGCGACTGCACAGATCAGTGGAAAAATCAGGTTTCGCTCCAGGTCTGACTGGTAAAGCAAAGCTGGCAGATTAATGGTGGCATTACAAGCCCCTCTTCATGTGCCCACGGTGCCGACAGGCCAGTCTTCATCTCTCTGCCATCTTTCTTCCCTGGTAATAACGCTGTGGATACAATGTCACGCTCAGGTCAGGAGAGCCGCCGGCCAGTCCATGTATTGAGGTCCGATCTCGGTCCGATTTATATGTCCGTCTGACTGCGCCCTTATTGTGCACTCTGGACAGGAAACAGCTAGAACAACATACTAACGAGACTCTATCATTCAGACGTCCGATCTTTGCGTTCGAGGGCGATCTGTGATTTTCACGGATAGCACCCATGATATTCTACAGGACCATTCATATATCCAATTTTATATCCGATTTTGAGTCAATGGTCGGGGCAAACTCGATGGGTCCGTGAATGACTCGGACCTCAGTAGGACGACATCAGAGTGCGGTAATATTAAGAATTAAAGTAAAAAAAGTTGTGGGCTCTGGCTTAATGTTCATAACCAGCAGAGGGAAAGCCCACAGCTGGGGGTGATGTTAATAATTTGGGAAAAGGACAATATCCCATAAGATTCTCAGTCTTGAAATATCAGCTCACAGCTGTTTGATTAGCTGTTCCTGGTGAATTTACAACGATCTCAGAAAAAAAATGGCATAAGGTTCCCCTATAAATTCAAGCCAGCAAAGGCTAAACAGACAGCTGTGGGCTGATATTAATAGCCTGGGAAGGGTCCAGAAATATTGCCCCCCTCAGCCGCCCCAGAAATGGGGCATCCATAAGATGTGCCAAATATGGCCGTGACGTCATAGAGGTTACCGCCGGTCAAGGAAGCTGCGTTCTCACAGGTAGTTCAGTTTTACATATGAGGGACACAGCTACTGCTGAAGACAACTCCCATCATTGTTGCTTGGTCGTGCTAATCTCAGGGAGACCAGGCGACAATGATGAGAGCTGCCTTCAGCAGCTGCCCAGAGCCTGGGAAACTTTACTGCTTTCTCCAGGCACCAGTACACGTCACACTGATGACACATGGATGTGTCACACAGACACACCGTATTGTTTGGACTATAAGACGCACTGGACCATAAGACGCACCTCAAATTTTCAGAAGGAAAATGGGGGAAAAAAATTAATGCGTCAAATGAGGGTCCGTCTTACGGTCCTGAACTCAGCTTACCCAGGGTGGATCGGCAGCGCTGGTGAAGTGGAGTCACAGGGGGTGACGAGAACTCGGAGCCGAGATCTCAATGGAGGACGGGCAGTGGGAATTACTTTTCGGATGGTATTGGCTGCAGTCAGACCTGTTTGTGCAATGGTCGTGTCCTCCGGGATCAGACAGAGAGGCTAATAATTACTTTCACTAATTGTTAAGCAGATTGAAATATTACAGACAATTAGGAAAAAAATATTAATGGAAAAGCAATTACCGAATAATGAGGAAGAAATGTATTACACGCAAACATCAGGGAAATAGAGGAGAAAATCATCTACTCTGAGGGAGAAGAGTGCTCTGACAACCTTAGACCTGACAACCATCAGCACTGCTGTGATATTGATCTACACTACTTTGACAACTTTATAACTAGTCTGACAATCAATATTTTGGGTTTGACAACCTCCACCACTGGTCTAATAAACTTATCACTAGTCTGACAACCTCCACCACTGGTCTAAGAAACTTATCATTAGTCTGACAACCTCCACCACTGGTCTAAGAAACTTATCACTAGTCTGACAACCTCCACCACTGGTCTAACAAACTTATCACTAGTCTGACAACCTCCACCACTGGTCTAAGAAACTTATCACTAGTCTGACAACCTCCACCACTGGTCTAAGAAACTTATCATTAGTCTGACAACCTCCACCACTGGTCTAAGAAACTTATCACTAGTCTGACAACCTCCACCACTGGTCTAAGAAACTTATCATTAGTCTGACAACCTCCACCACTGGTCTAACAAACTTATCACTAGTCTGACAACCTCCACCACTGGTCTAAGAAACTTATCACTAGTCTGACAACCTCCACCACTGGTTTAAGAAACTTATCACTAGTCTGACAACCTCCACCACTGGTCTAAGAAACTTATCACTAGTCTGACAACCTCCACCACTGGTCTAAGAAACTTATCACTAGTCTGACAACCTCCACCACTGGTCTAAGAAACTTATCACTAGTCTAACAACCTCCACCACTGGTCTAACAAACTTATCACTAGTTTGACAACCTCCACCACTGGTCTAAGAAACTTATCACTAGTCTGACAACGTCCACCACTGGTCTAACAAACTTATCACTAGTCTGACAACCTCCACCACTGGTCTAAGAAACTTATCACTAGTTTGACAACCTCCACCACTGGTCTAAGAAACTTATCACTAGTCTGACAACCTCCACCACTGGTCTAAGAAACTTATCACTAGTCTGACAACCTCCACCACTGGTCTAACAAACATCACTAGTCTGACAACCTTCACCACTGGTCTAAGAAATTTATCACTAGTCTGACAACCTCCACCACTGGTCTAAGAAACTTATCACTAGTTTGACAACCTCCACCACTGGTCTAAGAAATGTATCACTAGTCTGACAACCTCCACCACTGGTCTAAGAAACTTATCACTAGTCTGACAACCTCCACCACTGGTCTAAGAAACTTATCACTAGTCTGACAACTATTATTGACCTGACAATTTTATGACTAGACTGACAACCATCATTATTGGTCCGACAACCTCCACCACTGGTCTGACACTCTTATAAGTAGTCTCAGTTGTTTTTTAATATAAACAGCAACAAACCGACTGGCACATCCAGACTAGTGTGAATAGGTGCATACCGGGAGCAGCTACCTCCATATACAATATACAAAAAATGGCTGCACTCTATCCTGCTAAAGGATGTCAATGGGAAATATGAATAGCAATACGGCATCTGAATATTAGAAAAAATATGAGACGCTTTGCACATAATTTGGCCAAATCATGCCTGCCCATCAACCAACGTCAAGGTGGTCTCAAAACTGATGGGTCCCTACGTGTATGAACCAACATTTCGGATTTTAAAATCATTTTTCAAGCTGGTGTTATAAAGTATTCTAATTTACTGAGATAATGACTTTTGGGTTTTCATTGGCTGTAAGCCATAATCATCAACATTAACAGAAATAAACACGTGAAATAGATCACTGTGTGTGTAATGGCTCTATAGAATATGAGATTCACTTTTTGTATTTTTTTATTGAAGAACTGAAATAAATTCACTTTTTGATGATATTCTCATTTTGTGAGCTGCACCTGTGTATACACACCGCTGCTGACAGTCCCTGGTCCTGACTCCATGCCCCGCTGGCTGCGTGTTGTGTGTAATCTGCCTTTCATGTAACACGTTATTCTCTGCGGAGAGCGACATGACATCACATGTGGCGGTTATGGAGGAGGATGCGCTTTATTCGCAGGCTTTGTGCATAGAATGTGACTCACGCTGAATCTGTCCCTGAGACGTTCTCACATTGTCTTCTGTTCTTTCCGGCACAATGCTCCCATTATATGTCATAAAGCTCTCACTCTGTGCACAGATCAGGAGCTGAGTGGCCCTACTGTCAGAGCCGAGCAGTATGAGCCGGGCTGCCAGAGCTGAGCAGTATGAGCCGGGCTGCCAGAGCTGAGCAGTATGAGCCGGGCTGCCAGAGCTGAGCAGTGTGAGCCGGGCTGCCAGAGCCGAGCAGTACGAGCCGGGCTGCCAGAGCCGAGCAGTACGAGCCGGGCAGCCAGAGCTGAGCAGCATGAGCCGGGCAGCCAGAGCTGAGCAGCATGAGCCGGGCAGCCAGAGCTGAGCAGCATGAGCCGGGCAGCCAGAGCTGAGCAGCATGAGCCGGGCAGCCAGAGCTGAGCAGTACGAGCCGGGCAGCCAGAGCTGAGCAGTGTGAGCCGGGCTGCCAGAGCTGAGCAGTGTGAGCTGAGCTGCCAGAGCTGAGCAGTACAAACCGGGCAGCTAGAGCTGAGCAGTATGAGCCGGGCAGCCAGAGATGAGCAGTGTGAGCCGGGCTGCCAGAGCTGAGCAGTGTGAGCCGGGCTGCCAGAGCTGAGCAGTGTGAGCCGGGCTGCCAGAGCTGAGCAGTACGAGCCGGGCAGCTAGAGCTGAGCAGTATGAGCCGGGCTGCCAGAGCTGAGCAGTGTGAGCCGGGCTGCCAGAGCTGAGCAGTGTGAGCCGGGCTGCCAGAGCTGAGCAGTACGAATCGGGCAGCTAGAGCTGAGCAGTATGAGCCGGGCTGCCAGAGCTGAGCAGTATGAACCGGGCTGCGAGAGCTGAGCAGTGTGAGCCGTTCTGCTAGAGCTGAGCAGTGTGAGCCGGGCTGCCAGAGCTGAGCAGTACGAGCCGGGTAGCCAGAGCTGAGCAGTACGAGCCGGGCAGCCAGAGCTGAGCAGTACGAACCGGGCAGCCAGAGCTGAGCAGTGTGAGCCGGGCTGCCAGAGCTGAGCAGTACGAGCCGGGCAGCCAGAGCTGAGCAGTACGAGCCGGGCAGCCAGAGCTGAGCAGTACGAGTCGGGCAGCCAGAGCTGAGCAGTACGAGCCGGGCAGCCAGAGCTGAGCAATATGAACCGGGCAGCCAGAGCTGAGCAGTATGAGCCGGACTGCCAGAGCTGAGCAGTACGAGCCGGACTGCCAGAGCTGAGCAGTACGAGCCGGGCTGCCAGAGCTGAGCAGTACGAGCCGGGCTGCCAGAGCTGAGCAGTACGAGCCGGGCAGCCAGAGCTGAGCAGTATGAGCTGGGCTGTCAGAGCTGAGCAGTACGAGCGGGGAAGCCAGAGCTGAGCAGTATGAGCCGGGCTGCCAGAGCTGAGCAGTACGAGCCGGGCAGCCAGAGCTGAGCAGCATGAGCCGGGCTGCCAGAGCTGAACAGCATGAGCTGGACTGCCAGAACTGAGCAGTACGAGTCGGGCAGCAAGAGCTGAGCAGTACGAGCCGGGCAGCCAGAGCTGAGCAGTATGAGCCGGGCTGCCAGAGCTGAACAGTATGAACCGGGCAGCCAGAGCTGAGCAGTATGAACCGGGCAGCTAGAGCTGAGCAGTATGAACCGGGCAGCTAGAGCTGAGCAGTATGAGCCGGGCAGCCAGAGCTGAGCAGTATGAACCGGGCTGCCAGAGCTGAGCAGTACGAGCCGGGAAGCCAGTGCTGAGCAGCATGAGCCGGGCAGCCAGAGCTGAGCAGTACGAGCCGGGCAGCCAGAGCTGAGCAGTATGAACCGGGCAGCCAGAGCTGAGCAGTACGAACCGGGCAGCCAGAGCTGAGCAGTAAGAACCGGGCAGCCAGAGCTGAGCAATACGAGCCGGGCAGCAAGAGCTGAGCAGTATGAACCGGGCAGCCAGAGCTGAGCAGTATGAACCGGGCAGCCAGAGCTGAGCAGTATGAGCCGGGCAGCCAGAGCTGAGCAGTATGAACCGGGCAGCCAGAGCTGAGCAGTATGAACCGGGCAGCCAGAGCTGAGCAGTATGAGCCGGACTGCCAGAGCTGAGCAGTAAGAACCGGGCAGCCAGAGCTGAGCAGTACGAGCCGGGCAGCCAGAGCTGAGCAGTATGAACCGGGCAGCCAGAGCTGAGCAGTATGAACCGGGCAGCCAGAGCTGAGCAGTATGAACCGGGCAGCCAGAGCTGAGCAGTACGAGCCGGGCAGCCAGAGCTGAGCAGTATGAACCGGGCAGCCAGAGCTGAGCAGTAAGAACCGGGCAGCCAGAGCTGAGCAGTACGAGCCGGGCAGCAAGAGCTGAGCAGTATGAACCGGGCAGCCAGAGCTGAGCAGTATGAGCCGGGCAGCCAGAGCTGAGCAGTATGAACCGGGCAGCCAGAGCTGAGCAGTACGAACCGGGCAGCCAGAGCTGAGCAGTAAGAACCGGGCAGCCAGAGCTGAGCAGTACGAGCCGGGCAGCAAGAGCTGAGCAGTAAGAACCGGGCAGCCAGAGCTGAGCAATACGAGCCGGGCAGCAAGAGCTGAGCAGTATGAACCGGGCAGCCAGAGCTGAGCAGTATGAACCGGGCAGCCAGAGCTGAGCAGTATGAGCCGGACTGCCAGAGCTGAGCAGTAAGAACCGGGCAGCCAGAGCTGAGCAGTACGAGCCGGGCAGCCAGAGCTGAGCAGTATGAACCGGGCAGCCAGAGCTGAGCAGTATGAACCGGGCAGCCAGAGCTGAGCAGTATGAACCGGGCAGCCAGAGCTGAGCAGTACGAGCCGGGCAGCCAGAGCTGAGCAGTATGAACCGGGCAGCCAGAGCTGAGCAGTAAGAACCGGGCAGCCAGAGCTGAGCAGTACGAGCCGGGCAGCAAGAGCTGAGCAGTATGAACCGGGCAGCCAGAGCTGAGCAGTATGAGCCGGGCTGCCAGAGCTGAGCAGTACGAGCCGGGCTGCCAGAGCTGAGCAGTACGAGCCGGGCAGCCAGAGCTGAGCAGTACGAGCCGGGCAGCCAAAGCTGAGCAGTACGAGCCGGGCAGCCAGAGCTGAGCAGTACGAGCCGGGCAGCCAAAGCTGAGCAGTACGAGCCGGGCAGCCAGAGCTGAGCAGTACGAGCCGGGCAGCATGAGCCGGACGGTCAAATGCAGGCAGTCAGAGCTGTGCAGCTAGAGCCAGGCAGTCAAACCAGGGCAGTCAGAGCCAGGCAGTCAGAGCTGTGCAGCCAGAGCCAGGCAATGAGAGCCATGCAGTCAGAGCCGTGCAGTCAGAACCTTGCAGCCAGAGCTGTGCAGCCAGGGCCAGCTGCCCGTGAAGCGCTGACAAACTCAGCAGCACTGTACAGAAGATCTGCAGCGTAACGTTAAGCTCATTTGTCCCATGCAAAATCTCCCACAAGACCTCCAGCTCTCTGGGTCTTTCATATCTTTGGTCTCTTGTGTCCCCCCAGGATTCGGGTGCGATGCAGCCCCTGCACCCACTATAGCTGCGCCCTACAGAGGAGGCGGCACTCACACCGGTCTCTGCTCCCGACAGGGAATCCGCTCTCAGGCTCCGGCATAAGATGATTCCCCCATAATGATTGGGAATTAGGGGGGATGTGGAGAAAACCTGTGCAAAAGCTTGAGAGCCAATGGCCCTGCAATACAAAAAGGGGCCAGTCAGGGGTCCGGTCTCCAAACAAATGGGTTCTGGTCTGGGATCTGTATATAGGGAAGGACCAGAACTGGGGTTTATATACAGATGGGACTGACTTAAAGGGAACCTGTCAATTCCCCCCTGTGGGCGTGATGACATAATTTGCATGAGCCGATCACATCACCAGGTCATGCACATCTGCACACATGCTCAGCTCATTGCGGCAGCGTCACTGCGTCTCTGAAGCCGGGTGTACGCTTCCCAGCTTCAGAGACGCGTACTGCGCATGTCTGAAATTTCGGAAGATGGCTTCTAATGCAAATTATGTTATCACGCCCACGGGGGCATGTTAACATGGAAAGAGGGCTGACTACTCTGGGGAACTAAGGCCCGTCGACGAGTCAAAGCCAGAAAAGCGGAGGTGATAAAGGCTTTTTTAAAGCATTTATTACACTGAATTCCATTATACAGTGCTGGTGAGGGAGGGGGTGTAGTCACACATGGCTGAATGATGGTGGATTGGAGGGCGCGGGGGTCCTGACAGCTTCCCTTTAAGGTCTGTGTACAGGGGAGATCTGATCTGCATACAGAGATGGGTGTGGTGACGATGCATCATTTAATCTTTATTATACCAGACATATACTTTCAGTATGCCAGGAGACATAGACTATTGTTCATAGGAGTCTGAACGTTGACTCTTGAATTGATGTGGGTCAAGACACATAGGCCATGGCTCATATAAGCCTAAAGGTTAACTCATAAATTGATTATTGTGTTTCCATCCTTGGAGAACTGGGACACGGGGTCATTGAACAATTGATGCTTGGTAAGATGTTGATTACCCATTGTATAAGTCCAGGTAGCTTGTTGACTTGCAAACAGTGAGGGCAAACTATGCAGATTGAATAAAAACTGAAAGAATCAGAGTGAATCTCATCCCACCTTTCCTTTAACTTGTGAATGATGGTTTATAGGACAGTCATGAACTATAAAGGTAAGTTCACACTAGGTGTTTTTCACCAGGAAAATCTGATCACTTGACAGGAAAGAGGCTGCAGGAAAAAAGCATGTTTTCCTTGCATTTTTTGTGCGGTTTTGGCATGTTAGATTTGTCCCTTGTGCATGCTGATAAAGTTTAGTGTTGAAAGAAAAAGTATTTTTCTCCATGTTTTTGCACACCTACAGTACAGACCAAATGTTTGGACACACCTCATTTAAAGATTTTTCTGTATTTTCATTACTATGAAAATTGTACATTCACACTGAAGGCATCAAAACTATGAATTAACACATGTGGAATTATATACTTAACAAAAAAGTGTGAAACAACTGAAATTATGTTTTATATTCTAGGTTCTTCCTTTTGCTTTGATGACTGCTTTGCACACTCTTGGCATTCTCTTCATGAGCTTCAAGAGATAGTCACCAGAAATGGTTTTCACTTCACAGGTGTGCCCTGTCAGGTTTAATAAGTGGGATTTCTTGCCTTATAAATGGGGTTGGGACCATCAGTTGTGTTGTGCAGAAGTCTGGTGGATACACAGCTGATAGTCCTACTGAATAGACTGTTAGAATTTGTATTATGGCAAGAAAAAAGCAGCAAAGTAAAGAAAAACGAGTGGCCATCATTACTTTAAGAAATGAAGGTCAGTCAGTCTGAAAAATTGGGAAAACTTTGAAAGTGTCCCCAAGTGCAGTGGCAAAAATCATCAAGCGCTACAAAGAAACTGGCTCACATGAGAACCGCCCCAGGAAAGGAAGACCAAGAGTCACCTCTGCTTCTGAGGATAAGTTTATCACCAGCCTCAGAAATCGCAGGTTAACAGCAGCTCAGATCAGAGACCAGGTCAATGCCACACAGAGTTCTAGCAGCAGACACATCTCTACAACTGTTAAGAGGAGACTTTGTGCAGCAGGCCTTCATGGTAAAATAGCTGCCAGGAAACCACTGCTAAGGACAGGCAACAAGCAGAAGAGACTTGTTTGGGCTAAAGAACACAAGGAATGGACATTAGACCAGTGGAAATCTGTGCTTTGGTCTGATGAGTCCAAATTTGAGATCTTTGGTTCCAACCACCGTGTCTTTGTGCGACACAGGAAAGGTGAACGGATGGACTCTACATGCCTGGTTCCCACCGTGAAGCATGGAGGAGGAGGTGTGATGGTGTGGGGGGGGCTTTGCTGGTGACACTGTTGGGGATTTATTCAAAATTGAAGGCATACTGAACCAGCATGGCTACCACAGCATCTTGCAGCGGCATGCTATTCCATCCGGTTTGCGTTTAGTTGGACCATCATTTATTTTTCAACAGGACAATGACCCCAAACACCTCCAGGCGGTGTAAGGGCTATTTGACCAAGAAGGAGAGTGATGGGGGGCTACGCCAGATGACCTGGCCTCCACAGTCACCAGACCTGAACCCAATCGAGATGGTTTGGGGTGAGCTGGACCGCAGAATGAAGGCAAAAGGGCCAACAAGTGCTAAGCATCTCTGGGAACTCCAGCAAGATTGTTGGAAAACCATTCCCGGTGACTACCTCTTGAAGCTCATCAAGAGAATGCCAAGAGTGTGCAAAGCCGTCATCAAAGCCAAAGGTGGCTACTTTGAAGAACCTAGAATAGAAGACATATTTTCAGTTGTTTCACACTTTTTTGTTAAGTATATAATTCCACTTGTGTTAATTCATAGTTTTGATGCCTTCAGTGTGAATGTACAATTTTCATAGTCATGAAAATACAGAAAAATCTTTAAATGAGAAGGTGTGTCCAAACTTTTGGTCTGTAGTTTATGCTTGGGTAATAACCAATACCCCATCTCGATCTGCTTCTATTGCATTTTCACCTTCTCTTACACTTGCTCAGCACGTTTGGACTCGCACTTTACTCTCAGACCATTTGCGGTACCAGTTACTGATTGTGTTCTTATGCATTTATGTGTAATTAGTTTCGGTGCCATTTTTTGGCACTTTACCATACTCCGCACACAAGCTGGTTTACCATTCCTCTATTCCTCTATTGCTATTTATTATTATTCAATAAACTTTAGTATTTTTTATCTTGATTCATGGTCTTGTTTGCACTTTTTCTTTATATGAACCACTCCCATAGATGGTCTGGGGTCTATGTTTAGGGGGTCTGGTCTGGGGTCTGTACATAGATGCACTGATGGACACATGAGACCTTTGTTTAAAAACAATATATGGGCCCAATAACCCATCATAATGCACAATTCCACCTGCTTGGAGCTGGATGTGGCCCCGTGACCTCTTGGACCCCTGTGCGCCCCTGCATAGAGGGTTTGGGGTCTTTATATAGGGAGTCTGGTCTGGGTCTTTATACAGATGGTCTGGGGTCTGTGTTTAGGGGGACTAGTCTGATGGCGTATAAAGGGTCTACATCTTAATTTGGGGGGTACTATATGTTCTTGGTGAGCGCTGAGGGGGGTCACACATGTACTTTGTGAATTAAGTGCTGTTTTTCAGGGGAGAACTCTGATTATGAGAAATCTAATGATACATTGCATCACAATGAAGATTCTATTTGGAGACACATAAATAATAATCTTTATTTTTATATAGCGCTAACATATTCCGCAGCGCTTTACAGGTTGCACACATTATCATCACTGTCCCCGATGGGGCTCACAATCTAGAATCCCTATAAGTATGTCTTTGGAGTGTGGGAGGAAACCGGAGGAAACCCACGCAAACACGGAGAGAACATACAAACTCTTTGCAGATGTTGTCCTGGGTGGGATTAGAACCCAGGACTCCAGCGCTGCAAGGCTGCTGTGCTAACCACTGAGCCACCGTTCTGCCCCACATAAATGAGCACATTGGGGAATTGCAATATGAGCAATTGTCTGACATAAACAAATTACAACTGACTGATTCTGAGAATAGATAAAGCAGCAACAAGGGAAGCCGAGCTCCTCCATCCCCTCCAGAAATGTGACTTCCCTTCCCGGCTCCATTACGGTGCTGACATTATACCAGAAAACTGCTTATCATGCAATTCCCTAATGCGCTGGATAAAGTAGTTATGAAGGGGAGCGGTATTTTCACATGAGACGATCTCTCTGCACCTCGGAGCGTGTTGTGCTCAGGGAGGAGACGCAGACTCTCCACACGCTGAGCGTCCGCGTTATTGAGCGCGGCCGGGGAGCGAGATGACGTGAATGATGTGTGTGTATAATATCCGCCATGCAAATGCTCCGCTGTAATACCGCTATAACACCACTCATAACTTCTCATTTTGCCGTAGTGATTACAGATCAATAGTCAGACTCCGCTTCCTCGGCAGATTAATTTACACTATTAGTTTTTCTTGGCGCTGATTTGTCGGTTTCCCCAGGACGCGGAGCCTCAAACACTCATCTTCTCCAAAACAAATAGTTGCAGGAAAGCTTTAGACTTCCCCTGAGTGTTTCCTGCCGGTCCCTGATGGGGACATGAACGTCCAGCGCCCGGTAAGAATCTGCGCAGCACGAAAAATCCTCATTAAATACAGACCTGAAGCCTTACGCCCGGCCAAAGAACCGCTATCCCGCTGCTGCATCGCGAGTGTGTAATGTGACTGCGCTCCGAACTCTTGTATGTCGCGATTGCAGCAACTTGCAGCAAAATCCCGTTCACTTCCATCAGCGATATTTGTCCACACGGCGTCTGTCATAGTCCCTGGGGATACAGGGTAACCACCAATATGGCTGCTCTTTGTCACCGCGGTGCGGATTTCGTGCCCACCAGCCACTTTGCATACGTCAGGGGACTTAGAGAACGAAAAAAGTGCAGCCCCGTAGACCATGAACGGAGCGGTGCTGCGCATGCACCACCACAAGCTCTACGGCACAAAGCCTCGTTATCCAGGTGGCAAATAAATAGGATAAGTGACAAGTTGCGGATTGCCGGGACCCTCACAAATCATAAGATAACAGCCACATATGCAATGGACTACGCAGCCGCAGATCCATCTGAAAGCGACAGTTCAGAATCCTGTTCTCCTAATCAATGGGGAAAGTGGATATGATAGCGGGTAACATGATGATGGTTAGGGGTGTGACTGCTGGGACCACTAGAAACCCTGAGATCTTAGGCCGGCGTCACACTTGCGAGTTTTACGGACGTAAGAGCGCAGAAACTACGTCCGTAAAACTCGCAAAAAATACGGCACAATTATTCTCTATGCCCCTGCTCCTATCTGCCGTATTTTACTGATCAGTATTATACGGCTTTCTACGGCCGTACAAAATCGCAGCATGCTGCGTTTGTCACCGTACTGCGCAAGAAATACGCCAATGAAAGTCTATGGAAGCGTGAAAAATACGGATTACACACGGACAAGCAGTGTGACTTGCGAGAAATACGCAGCGCTGTTAGAGAGAAAAGCCGGTAATTCAGTGCGGTGTACAGTAAAATCACACTGACAGCTTACAGAAGAATAGGTAGAATAAATGTGTACACATAGAATAGGTATATATATATATATATATGTCAGTAGACACATATATGTATATATATTAATATTTTTTCCAGCGCTATACAGCTTGAAAGCCTGTAATTCAATTACCGGCTTTTTCTTTCTCCTTCCTAAAACCCGACATGATTTGAGACATGGTTTACATACAGTAAACCATGTCTTCTCTCCATTTATTTTGCAGATTCCACACTACTAATGTCAGTAGAGTGTATCTGCAAAATTTGGCCGTTCTATCTACTAAATTAAAGGGTTAAATGGCGGAAAAAATTGGCGTGGGCTCCCGCGCAATTTTCTCCGCCAGAGTAGTAAAGCCAGTGACTGAGGGCAGATATTAATAGCCTGGAGAGGGTCCACGGTTATTGGCCCCCCCCTGGCTAAAAATATCTGCCCCCAGCAACCCCAGAAAAGGCACATCTGGAAGATGCGCCTATTCTGGCACTTGGCCACTCTCTTCCCATTCCCGTGTAGCGGTGGGATATGGGGTAATGAAGGGTTAATGCCACCTTGCTATTGTAAGGTGACATTAAGCCTAATTAATAATGGAGAGGCGTCAATTATGACACCTATCCATTATTAATCCAATTGAATGAAAGGGTTAAATAAAACACAAACACATTATTTAAAATTATTTTAATGAAATAAAAACAATGGTTGTTGGAGTATTTTATTCTA